>NC_056746.1:247605419-247610419 GCF_019279795.1 Protopterus annectens | reverse complement strand
CTGAGATCATCCATGTGGAGCTAACATCGGGCAAATCTGCAATGCAAATTGTGGCCTGCTACAGATCACCCTCCATGACCCAGGATCACCACTCCACCTTTCTGGAGACAATGGAAAACATGAAGACCCTACCAAACACCCTGATATTGGGCGATTTCAATTACCATACCATTAACTGGGAAAACTACTTGAGTACAAACTCCCAGGCTCAGCTCTTCCTGGAATTTATCAACTCAAATGCCCTGGATCAGCTGGTAAACTCTCCTACCAGAGGCCATAACATATTGGACCTGGTCATCACCAACATGAGCGACAGGTGTTCCGTACCAGAGGTCAACCCGTCACTGGTTAGATCAGACCATAAACTAATCACCCTGGATGTCCACACCCCCCACCACCCCCAACCAAGCAAGCCACAGTGAAAATCTTTTCTAAAGCAAATTTCACCTTACTTAAGGCAGAGGTGGTAAGTTTCACAGCCCCCACGCTAAAAGATAACACTGCCCAAGATGCAGAATCCTTTACAATTGCACTCTATGAGCACCTACAAGGATGCATGGATTATGCCATCCCTAGCAAAACCAAGACTCACTTCCCTAAGAGAAGGAAACCAGTCTGGTGGACCCCTGCCATAAACAGGTTATACAACAAAAGGAGGAAACTAGTTCAGAAAAAAAAGCAAATCCCAAGAAGGAAAGACATCCCTAATCAGTATCAGTAAGAAACTAAGGTCCCTCATAAAATCGTCCATGCTAACTTTGAAAGAAAAATAGCCAAGGATTTGAAAGATAACCACAAAGCCTTCTTTAGCTATGTCAAGACTCTAAGTGGCAACTCACAGATATGCTCTGAGCTAGTGCAAAATAGCACAAAATACACTAAACCTGCTGATATTGCCAACATCCTGGCAGATAGAGTCAGTGCAAACTTCACCCCCCTCTCACCTCCAAAAGGGCCCACAACAATACCAGAAAAGTGTAGTGTCCCAGAAATCACAGAAGCACAGGTGAAAACAGCCCTTTCAAAAGCCAGAAACACAGCATCAATGGGGCCAGATGGTGTCCGAGGCTGTGTCTTGCATGAACTACAGAACGAATTAAGCCCCCACCTAAACACGCTGTTCAGCCTCAGCCTCTCCACAGGCTACGTGCCCATAGAATGGTGCACAGCAACGGTTATTCCGCTCCACAAAGGAGGGGCCACAACTGACCCTGGTAACTATTGCCCCATATGCCTGACTAGCCTGGTCTGCAAGGCAATGGAGCGCATCATCATGGAACTCATTAACAAAGACATTGGGAACCTCCAAACACTTGACCTGACCCAGTTCGGCTTTGTTAAGGGCAGATCATGCCTACTAAACCTGGTTGACTTCTTCAAGACAGTCACCAAGGTCATAGACGAGAGAAAGGTGGTTCACACAGCCTACCTTGATCTCGCCAAGGCGTTCGAGACTATTCCTCACTCGAGTATTATAGAAAAACTCACCAGCCTGAACATAAACCCCTACGTCACAAGATGGGTTGCCAACTGGCTTACAGACACAACTCACACTGTAAGAATAGCGGGCTCCAGGTCCGACTCTAAACCAGTCACAAGTGGTGTCCCGCAAGGCTCGGTTCTGGGACCCATACTGTTCGGCATATATTTCTCAGAAGTACAGGCAAAAACAGGAGGACTATGGCTAACCAAGTTCACCAAGGACTGCAAACTGGGAGCCATAATTGACTCTCTGGCTGACATGGACATCCTTCAAAAAGGCCTTACTGTGACAGACACCTAGTGTCAAAGTCATGGCCTCAAGCTAAATGCCAAAAAATGTGTAGTCATCCCATTTGGGAAAAACAAAACACCCATGAATTACCACATAGGCAGCAGCCCCCTTAATGCAGAAGGGGTAATAAGAGATCTGGGGACCCAGGTAGATAGTAATCTCTCCTTTGACAATCACATTGCCAAAGTAGTTAGGAAATCCTTCTTTGTGGCCCATCTAATTACTAAGGGGTTTGCATCTAGAAATAAAGAGGTTATAGTGCCCCTCTACTCGTTACTCATCAGACCCATCATAGAGTACAATGCCTCATTTGGGATGTACCTCACAAGACACTTCCAACAGCTGGAAAGACCACAAAAGCACCTCACCAAGAGGATTACTGGCCTCAAACATATGTCCTATGCAGCCCGACTGAAAAAACTCCGGCTGTACTCAGTGACATATCGCTTACTCAGAAGTGATCTCTGCCTGACTTACAAAGCCATGTCCAACTCAGAATTGATGGACATGCTCCACCCAGAGAAATCCAAGTCACTGCGAGCCATATGCTCTAGTGAGCTAAACCTCACCACAACAATAAATAGAACATGCTGGAGGGATAGAGATTCCTGTCACAGAGACTCCCCATGCTTTGGAACAAAATTCCTAACTACATTAGGCAGAGCCCCTCACTAACACTCTTCAAGAGAAGCCTTGACGAGTGGATGGGTAACAGAAAATATACCCCTGGGATCACTTCATTGTCTCTGCTTGACAGAGGCTCAGTTAATTAATCAATGGGGCGGCAAAAGCCAACATACTCTGGGTAGGCTTATAAATGCCCTCGAGCAGATAGCCTAGTACCTACCTATGAACTTATGAACCTGTATATATATATATATATATATATATATATAAATTTACTATCAAAATCTTGAACATCAAAACACATTTGGTACACAAACACAGAAAAAAATTCCAAATTCCTGAATACTAATTAGGTAAACATGTCAAAAACACGTCACTTTAAAATGATTGAACCAATAGCTTCAACATTTCTGAAAGTTTACCTACTGATACTTACCTGCCTACTTCCCAGCAGTAAGAACGTACAGAGTTCAGCACTGCATATCACTTTAATTCACAGTTATGCAGGAGGACAAACATCCCTGCACTCCCCACATCCCCTGCAAATTATATATTCCAACTCCGAGAATGCACTACAGTGAGGAAAAGGGTAAATTTCCCGATCTGCACTGTTCTGCGATCTGTATTCATAAAGTCAGCCTCATATGAGTGAATGCGCTGTGGCATTTGCTAAAGGACATTTGTAGAATTGCAGTTCGGCAATACGTTAATCAGCCAACACACATTTGGCATTCCCGTGTTCGCCTAACTGTACTTCTATATTTTGATAGTATATATATATATATATATATATATATATAGAGAGAGAGAGAGAGAGAGAGAGAGATAAATTAGATATAGATGTATATTGACATATTGTTAGTTTGTGTTTGCATTTATTATAAGTACTTTGATTTTTATCTTTTATTATTGAAATGTCAATAAAATTTATATTAGGAAGAATTTATCTCTAGGTTAACTTTGAAATGATACCATAAAAAAATTCACAATGTGGCTAAATGTTTTTTGTGACTGTAGTCGGTTAGCTTTTGCCACTAGATGGCAATGCCTTAGAAGTTATAGAATCCATATTTATTTCTCACTAAAATGAAAATGTTTTGAACAAAAATCCTCCATTGCATCAAATGTAGAAGAGAAATAACATTAATTAGCTTAGCAGTTTTACACTCAAGCATCAATATTTTCTGGCACACAATATATGAAAACAACAGCACGAGCGAAATGAGTTCATTTTACAGATTGTTTGACAGTCTGTTTCAGTGATCATTCAAACAAAACTGAGATACTGGTGGGATATCTGATGTAAAAAGAAGCAGTAAAAAGCATTCAGGAGGAGTGTGGCATGAAGGCTGAGGTTACGTAACATAACAGATAGAAACCATTGCTGTAAACAGTGCTAGGACTGAATTTACATTTCGGGAAAAGATTGGTCTTTGCTGGAAGCTGGTCTTGAAAGACAAATGATGAAACTGTTTTTTTTTTGTTTATTTCGTTGTTAATTGCCTAAACCCAGTAATTGTGACTGCACTTTTTCAGGAGCTACCTGAGAGCACTACCTGGTTTAGCAGCTTGTTCAGAATCAAACACTTGACAAACAGAAACTAAAGAAATCAAATCCATTTTTTATTTTAATTATTTGTTAGGCATAAAATAGAACTTGTTCTTTTCTGACCATTTATAGCAATAGGCAGTGCCACAAGGGCAAATACTGCATAAATATACTAATAATTTTAATATAACCAGGCAAACAACTAGCACGCCTCTGAAAGCAAACTGGAATGCAGTGAGAAAATCCAGTTGTTAAGCAAATTAAAGCTTATTCCTGTGTTTTGAACAGCATGATGCAGAGTACCAGGGTGTTGCTGGAACAAGATCTAGGTTTAATAAACTGACATACTAGGCAGTGAAATAAGAAACAATTGTTTGACAGCTTTAACACCATGCATCTATGAGTAATTGTATTTTTTTCTTTAGATGATGCAATCCAGTCTCATTTATTTCAAGTATTTCTGATGTTTGATGCAAATGTTATGCTATTGCATTCACCAGTAATATTTCAATGTGGTCCATAATGCAAATACTGTTTTTACGGAACATAAGATGAACAGCACCCATAAATAGACAGTTGAAGACCTTCTTTACCTCTAATGCTGAGGTGTGGGTGGACAAGTTACTGAATTCATTTAAGTCTGTTCATGACCACAAGGAATTGAAAAATATCATACACTATAGACTTAATGGAAAATCCTGACTGTAATTAGAATAAAACAGTTCTTAAAAAGGTTATTCTTGTGAAGTGAATTAAAAACAAAATTCTCTGTGGGCATTGTTCGCTGTCTGATATGGTAACAGCTATAAAGTATAGATTCCAATAGGTTACCTTAATGATCAAGGCAAAACACAAACTAATTAGGAGTATAGATATAGATTCCAATGTGTGACACTAATAATTAGGTAAAAACTTAAAATGAATTTGGGGAATATATATATATATATATATATATATATATATATATATAAAGGTTTACCTTCAAAATCTTGAATTCCGTTATGCAAACTCTGATTTCCGAAAGGCAGTTTTCAAAGTTATCATAATGGT
>NC_056746.1:247547919-247602919 GCF_019279795.1 Protopterus annectens | reverse complement strand
AAATGCAATGTTGGGTATTGACTAGCATTTCTATGGAATTACATTGGGATGAAATGGCTAGGCTTAAAATGACCTCAGGGTCAATAGCCTAGTAATGTCCTATGATCCTATGATGCTATGTGACAACAGCATTTACTGTTCTGATCTGAAGACTGGATGTCAAGACCTCTGGCTAAGTTTACAGAGGACTGCAGACTTAGCGTTGTTGTCGGGTTCCCCTCTGATACCCTAACCCATCAGCAGGAACTTTAGTTAGAAAATCATTCTATTAAGTGTAGCTAATTGCCTAGGGAGTTTCATACAGATTTAAACAGTTAAATGTTCCATTATATTCGGCATTGATTAGAACAGTTATTGAGTACAATGCCCTCTTTGTGATGTACCTCACTAAGTATATCAAAGAACTAGAAAGATCCCAGTGGTTACTAACAAAGAAGATCATGGGGTTAAATTCCTGAGATACCAAGTGTGACTGGACACATTGTCTCTTTATTCAGTGTCTTATAGACTCTGCCACAAGTCTAATAGCTCCACACATATACCAGAACAAGTGACCTACATCTTCTATAGCAGATAAATAAAATGTGATGGAGAGACAGAATCATTACACTGCACCCCCACACATGTTTGGAACAGCATGCCCCCACAGATTAAGCAGTGTGATACACTATAATCTTTCAAAGAGGACCTATATGATTGGATGGACACCCACAAATTCACTCTGGCTTGACTGGCCTAGTCCCCCTAGAGCAAGGGGGCACAGCCTAAGGGTGGGTAAATGTTTGCAATACTCATTTGCCTTGAAATTCATATGAATCCCAAGAAAATGCTTCAGATTTCTAGGCCACTTGGTTATTCATGCACTGAGTGACATTCTTGTTGTATAAAAGTAATAGTAATAGTAATATCAATAGTGATATTCATAGTAATAGCAGTAGTAATAGCAATAGTAATAGTAATAGCAGTAATAACAGCAATAGTAATAGTAATTGCAATAGTAATAGTAATAGTAATAGTAATATCAATAGTGATATTAATAGTAATAGCAGTAGTAATAACAATAGTAATAGTAATAGCAGTAATAACAGCAATAGTAATAGTAATAGTAATAGTAATATCAATAGTGATATTAATAGTAATAGCAGTAGTAATAGCAATAGTAATAGTAATAGCAGTAATAATAGCAATAGTAACAGTAACTGCAATAGTAATAGTAATAGTAATAGTAATAGTAATAGTAATAGTAATAGTAATAGTAATGTTAATATTCATGCCTGATTTGTAAGCTGCTATTTATAGCATTTGGTCTGTGGAATTCTATAAGAAGAAATTCAAAAGAGACTGTTAAGTGAGGCAGATTTAATGTTCAGCAAGTCAGTGGAGACTGCGATGTCACAGAAAGCTGCAGCTAGGGACCGCTGGAGTTACAAGGTGGAGTAAAATCGAAACAAGATGGTGAAAGTAAAAATTTCAAGTCAGAAGCAGTGCTGTCATTCAGAATTCAAGTCCCTTCTGCCTTCAAAAGTAAAGAGTGTAGATGATGACATACAGGCATGATTCAGAGAGTTTGTTGAACAGGTAAGTAAAACATAACATTTGTACCAGTGAAGAAAAACTGAAATCTTCTTCTGTTCTTCTTACTGCATACACTGGGAAAATGCATGCCTGTTGGGAAGCATAATAGTCAAAAACAGATATTACACTTGTACATTATTGCAACATGGTGGCATGCCCTTATGGGGTCATGAGTGTTTAAGAAAGCTGAGAGTTGACTCTGAAGTGATAAAGAGCTTTTGGACACTGTCTGCTGTATTGTGAACAAATGAGGAAAACTGAGACTGATATGGGAAGATGCTGCTCCTGTATTTAAAAGTGGCATTGGTACACTTTGGTATATTGCAAGTAAATCTGTGCTTAGGGAGACTGCCTCCATGGTTTTACAAGACATGCCAAGTACCTTATGCCAGCCATCCATTGGTTGCAAAGGAACCAGAACATTTGTAAGCAGGTGAAAATGGAATACTTTTTTGAGCAGACTCGTGTCCCTGACCCTGTAATAAAAAAGGATGGCAAGGTCAGACTTTCTGGGAATGTTAACATCACTATTAACCTAGTACTGTAAGCTGAATTGTACTCCTTACCAAGAATTGAGGACAATGTTGTAAATATGTCAAGTGGGCAGTTCTTTTCAAAGGTAGACTTGGCTGACTTGATTAATGCCAACCTTCAGATGGATATATATATATATATATATATATATATATATATATATATATATATATGTATATATGAAGATTCAGATGTGATTCTAACAATCAGTAATCTCAATGGCCTCTACTGTTACAGCATACTTTGTTTGATGTAGCTTCTGCCCCAACTATCTGGTAAGTGGCAATGGATCAGCCCCCCCCCCCCTCCAGATCTGGCAGTGGGCAATGGATGTGGTCCTCCAGGAAGTGCCCAGAGTCGAGTGTCATATTGATAATATCATTGTTACTGGAGCTGCAGATGAGGAAGATGTAAAAACCCTCAATAAAGTCCTGAAAAGGTTGGAGGGATATGGACTAAGAGCTAAGCAAGACAAAAGTGAGTTCTTGAAGACCAGTATTACTTACTGCAGGTAGATTAGCGATGCTCATGGATTGCATAAGTGCCAAGACAAAATTCAGGTTGTATTAAAGTCGCCATGACCGCAAAATATTTCCACTAAGGCCCTTCTTGGGACATGATAATGTGTTACATCCTCTAAATGAAAAAAAAAAAAATATATATATATATAAAATATAAAATAAAAAAAAACAGAAAAGCTAGTAGTCTTAAAACTTCATTGATGAGCTCAATCACAATAATTTCCAAAAACCATGAAACCCAGGTTGTGTTTCATAGCAACAAGCCTTTATTCATCACAGACAAGTGATCCTCAGTAACAAAATGCGTAACAAAGAATCTCTAATTCAAAAGAAATAAGCATAATTATTAATGCCTACCTCAGACTGACATGCAGTGATGTTAATTCCTAATGCCTTGCACTGTGCCATCTGCAAGAATGAAAAGTAGGTAACTTGCAGATAGCGGGAGTAGTACTTGATTATCATCTGATTAGTGCGTTGCTTCTGTATGTTGATCCCTTATAAAGAAATAGTAGTTAGAGTTGCTAGGTTTTGTCCTTGGAGCTTTGGTAGGTGCTTGTTCTATGCTCAGCAAAAATAGCTCGTATATTTCCTTTGAATTAGAAATTCTTTATTATGCAGATAAGTGCTGCTTAGAAGACTGAGTTTTACAGTGCTAAGGCAAAGGCTTTTTACTGTAAAAAGAGTAGGCTGAGCTAGAGGGTGCATCCACCCAAATGATCTAGTGAGCATGTGTGGGTGTGTTTATTCAGAGTGATAGGCTGGCACCACCATACTAGGTAGGTGTGCCCATGAGTGATTGGAGGTGTGCGTGATGTTGATTATACAGTCTTGCTTAAATGTTGTTGCTTATCCTATATAGAAACTAAGTTTCATAAATAATGGTTACAAAAAATAGAATAGTTAAAAAAATAATAAAACATTGCTGTTCTTTCTTTTCTGGAGAGATTAATTTTTTTTAAGCTTCTTACTAGATCAGTTTAGGCAATTTTCAATCCTAAATAGTCTACAACCAGTGGAAATAAGATGGGCTCCTGTATGAGCCCTTAATAAAAAGTTTTCATTGAAAGGGTAGTTGTCTAAGTTCTGTGGTGGTTTCGTAAATTCTTCATCAGATCTGCCTAACATGGCATAACTGTGGCCATGTATTTTATTTTGTAATTTACTTTGTATTGTGCAGTGGCCTGTCATAGCTGGGTGCATTGTTTTAATTTGGGATGGCTCTAGAGGGTCTATGGCTTAATTTTTTTAAAATGAGATGTGTCTGGGGACTGGAAGTCTGGAGTGAGGGGAGGTGGTGTCTATAGAGTAGTTTTGTCTAACATGCGAATTCTGTGGTCAGAAAGGGGCTGCAAATTATTAGTGCTATCCTGTGCTGTTTTATTTGTTGTAGCTTACCAATGTAATCTTTAGGGCTGACTCACAGTAATAGGATGAATATAAGTTTTAAAATTTTAAATTACGAAGGAGTTGCAGCAGAAACTTGTGATAGTTTGTATAACTGAATGTGTTTAAGTGTTGGGACGCCTGTGGAATATGGCCATAAAGTATCTAGGACACTGGGAAATAATGGTCTTAAATTTTTGGGGAGTATCCTCTTGTGCTCGTGTATTAGCAAGTGTTCTTTCCTGAGGTTATTAAATCTATCTCTCAAAATTCTATGTAAAAAAGATTGCTGTGGCAGGGAGAGCATAGTAATGGTGTCCATGTGGTTCATCGCTTTGTTTATCATTTGGCTAGATTAAAACTATGCTGTTAGGGCATGGCTACTTGGTCCTGGTTGTAAATTTGAATATTATGAGGGGAGAGTTGTTTTTTGATTTTGCGGGATGCTTTGGTCTTGGTAGAAGAGTTACAACTGGGTAACTGACTTTCAGTGAGGCATGTGAAGGGGGTGTCTTGAAGACAAGTTACTTCACAATTGATTTGGATGGAAAGTGAATCAAACCTGTGATCAAACCAAAAATAAATACAATAAAACTTATATATAAAATGAAATATAGGCTGGTCAAAGTGGGGCATATCCGTGAGGCATATCTGATGGTGGCAGTCTGTATTCTGTTTTCAGGGAGCCAAAGGAGATGCTGTAACTATACTGTCCCAGTCTAGCTAATGGGACTAGTTTAATATGTGAGAGGGAGTAGGGGGAATATTCTTTTAGAATATTATATTATATTATATTATATTGTCAACAGGTGAAAATGTCGACTCTGACTTGTTTGACACAAAAATATCGAATTACAAGATTAGCGAATGGCCAAATCACCGATTTCTTTCCAACGGAAAGAAATCGGTTGGCCAAACACCAATGCCACACAAAAAACAAATATATTGAAGTGGGGGGTTTCACCCCCCCCACCCCCTAACTAAATATCCTAACTCCGAGACCGCACTACAGTCAGGGAAAGGGCAAGTGTAAGAGAACGGCCAACCGATTTCTTTCTGTTGGAAAGAAATCAGTGATTTGGCCGTTCAGTAATCTTGTAGTTTGACATTTTCATGTTGAAGAAGTCAGAGCGACATTTTCACCTGTTGACAATATAATATAGACCTGTCTCAGCCTAACTAATGGGACTAGTTTAATATGTGAGGGGGAGTAGTGGGTATTCTTTTAGAAAAAGTTGATAATCTTTCTCTTGTGTTCAGTTAAAATGTAGTGAGGTTAATGCTATGGATTAGAAACAAATAGGGTTACTAATTTACCTGGAAGGCTCATAAAAGATGTAATTTTGTGTGTGATAGCTTTTTCTAGCAACGTTCGCTATAAATGGTGATACGTGAATTTCGGGGTTCTGCCTAGTGGACTCGTAAAGGGAAGGGTTCCAATACTTATACATTGCTTACTTCTAAGCAGCACTTATCTGCCTAATAAAGAATCTCTAATCCAAAAGAACAGAGTATGAGTTATTTTTACTGAGCATAGAATGAGCATCTACTGAAGCTCCAAGGACGGAACCTAGCAACGTCAGCTACTTATTCTTTATGGGGGATCAATGTGCTGAAGCATCACACTGATCAGGCAATAATCAAGGACGACTCCCACTGTCTGCAGGTTACCTAGTTTTCTATTAGCGTTATACTCAGCAACCTTTTTAGAGAGCTGAGACATTACTTGCAACAGCAACAGCATGACTGGGCAGCACCCCCTTGCGTAGTAATCTGCAAAGGTGAAAGTAAATCTACGTCAATGAAAAGGATCAAGAAGAAGTTTTAAGGATCTTGCCTGTTTTCTCAGATGCTTATAATTTTGCTAATGTCTGTGCTCAAAAGACATTAAAATTCTCTTGGTGTTTGTCAAAATCTGGTAAAGTGTGAATGAGACTTCAATGCAGAGCAGTTAATGCTCCATGTTAGTTCAGTTGAGTTAATTCTAAGTGTAAAAGCAAAAGTAGCATTTATCACCAGCTGAAGCTGAATAAAATCAAACTTGATTATAATATTAAAATACTCAGAGTAAGTGCTTTCATCCAGAACAGTTAGGCTTTATCAGACTCTTGAAAATTACCACCAATTTATATTTAAATACTGTGTTAAAATGTGGTGTCATTGTCTATTAACCAATAGAATATCTATAATAATCCAAACATTTATTACATTTATTACCAAAAAAGTCACAAAACATTCCTTCAGACTTTATATATGTACACTAATGCATGCATACGTACATATAATATAATATATATATATATATATATATATATATATATATATATATATATACCACGAAAGTGTAAAAGTTTCACATTTCATTTGATTACTGACATTTTGATTTCTTTCTCAATTTTTGTTTTTTTTAACACACACTTAAAATTAATATGATCTTTCAACCTTGCTTTGTGAGTGGCATCCAATTTTATTTGACATTCATACTCTTGTATTCCTTAGAATCCAACAAATTATCTTCATCTCTCCTTGATATCTGGTTCAATAATATCTATAACATAAAAAAATAAAACATCATTAGCTGAGATGGATGTTTTGAGCAATAGTTTTTTTTTACATTTTAATAGCATGCATCCCAGTGCCTCAAATAATAATGTAATAAAGGGTCGAATGATAAGAGTGAGTAGACTTTCCAGTTTAGAAGAAGATATTAGAAAAGAATTGGACAGTTTAAGTTTAGACAAAGAGGTTACCCAATTTTTTATTGTATAATATAGTAAAGGGAGTAATTTCTCATAGCTATGATTTGTATAATCCAATTACAGAATGTGATAAAGATCATGAAAAGTCTTTCAGAAATGAGAATACTTCCAACCTTGATATGATCTTAGTTTTAATTTAAACCCTTGACACACCAACCATTAAGGATGTTATCAGAAACAACTGGCATATTTTGGAAGGTGACCCAATAGCGAACCTGTTTTTGTAAATAAAATAACTGGTAATTAAAAAAAAAACATTTTAGAGAACACTTTCAGTGTTAAAAATAATTCTACTACTCAAGGGAAGGGTGCTCTCTCTTGCAATAAGTACAATCAGTGTAAGTTTATATTTAATTCACCCTCTTTCTTTTGTCCTAACACTGAAATTATTTGGCCCCATAATGTTGTAACTGTAAGACAAACAACGTGATGCATGTGGCTGAATGTTTTATGTGCCAATATTTTTATATTAGGCGGGCCACAAGAAAATCAAAATCTAGAGTCTATAGACAAAGTCATTCAGTTAAGAAAATAAATAAAATTGCATCATTTAAACATTCAATTAAGTGCAAGAATTTCAAAATATTTATTTTTTATTTTTTAGGTTATTGATATTATTGTCCAGATATTGGAGGGTTGAGGGAAGGATGCAGAGAATAGCAAATAAAATCGGATGCAACTTACAAAGCAGAGTTAAATGATCATATTAATTTTAAGTGTGTGTTAAAAGATGAGAAAGAAATTACTATCAGTAATCAAAATAAACTATATAAAATATATATTTATATATTAGGTGTACATATAAAACGTCTGAAGAAATATTTTGTGACTTTTAGTAGTAAAAGTTTTGATTATAATAGATATTTCTATTGGTTTATAGATGATAACATCATGTTTTAACAGAGTATTTAAATAGAAACTGCCATTTTCCAGTCTGATGAAATCTATGTAATTTCAATGAAAGCCCTTACTCTGGGTATTTTAATATTATAATAAAATTTGATTTTATTGAGCTTCAGCCAGTGTTAATAGTTACTTTTGATTTTATTATTTTTCCAGCTTGTTGGTTATTTTGATTTGTTTATATGGTGAGTCTGGCTATTTCACCAGTGCATGCTCTTTGGACCTTCTAGAAGAAGTAGTATATGAGACATTAGAAGCATTGAACAAGACAAATACAACAAACAAACATGACCAAAAAATTGAGAAAACCTCCTAGTTCCAATGGGAGTCACTGTGAAAGAATTAATGATATTGCGCTCTCAGAAGTGCTACTGTGTTGGCTCATAGTTCACTGTAACAAGAGAGATAGAGTTGAAATGAATGAAATGGTGGTCAAGAACAAAAAAAATAGAAATTCACTTGATGTGTCACAAACAGTGAGTTCATGTGAAAAGGTGACTAATAGTGGCTTCCTTTTAAGTGGCACTGTTCCAGATATCGATCATAATTTATTTCTGTCCCCACCTCTGCACCACCTTTGAGTAACCATGCCTACCCATTGTTTATTATATTGATTACATCCCCAGTTGTAATAAGGGTTGGGTGATGGGGGTTTTGACTCCATCATACTGTGGCACAACTTTTTCTCTTATTTGTTCTGCATTCCATCTCACCCTTTTCCCAGGGTGAGTGTGCAAAGACTCTAACAATCATCTCGCCCATAATCCAATATGAGCCACGTGCTGTCCTCCAGGGTCTATAAAATGTCTGCACTTCCTGCTGCAGCTACTCATGTCTGCACTAAAGGCACTGTTATAGCCAGGGTTGCAAATCTCTCAGCTAGAAAACAATGACGCAGGCAGTGCTGTTCAAACCTCTTTCCTTCCATTCATCCCCATGGCACCAGGGTCACCACTTGAACTGTGAGATGATGCCTCAGACCTGCACTGTCAGGTCAAGTGCTATCATACACATGTTAAAGAAAATTTATATTAGATTGGGCAGCAATTATGGATCTATTTTCTTATAAGAGATACAAAATAAAACTATGGAAAAGTTTATGTTTCACCACATAGTTGGAAAGGCAGTTTTTGAAAGTGAGAAACACAAAAATATCTTAAGGTATCAGACACCAAAAATGCAAAACCGCCAATTCCCTAGCATGTAAACATATTATTAAAATTAGTTAGTCATTAACAATTATTTGGTATGAAATCACATCACTGTAAAATATTTTTGTGGATAAAAAAACTCCTCTTGTCTCGAGTCCTTTTCAGTGCTACAGCTAGCTTCCATGTAACTGCTCCCCTCATAATCTTGTGTTATCCTTTCCTTTATCTGTCCCAAGCATCCTTAAACCCATCTTACAATGTCTTACTCTGTGCCACTGCCTGAAGAAATGTATTATAGGCCTTCACACCTTGAAGTACCATGTCTTCATGTCAGTTTAGAAAACTGCCCTTTCCATCTCTCTGTCTCTCGCCTGCCGCTTCAACTCTGTTCCCTTTATTTGTCTACAAATAATGTGTGTATTAAATTCTCTTTTCTAATGGATGATGTTCCAATATACTAAGTTGCTAATCATAACCAGGCTCCACCATACCTTTTGATATTTTGACATGTTCAATGCATTCTAACTTTATGCTTGCCCTTTGTATGACCTTAAGAACTGTACACCCGATGTAGCTATACAAGTTTTAAATATAGTGGATGGATGGCCTCATTGTCTCTGGAATCCCTTTCTCACATTATCACCTCAGCATCCTATTGGTCTTTACCACTGCCATTTCACATAATTTTGTTTATTTGTTAACCGAGTGACTTGCCTAGTCTGAAGTCCTATTCAGCCATGGCTCAAACCCAAGGCACAACTGACTTACATTGCTTAGAAGGAGATTTGCAATGTATTTATAATCAAGTAATAAACACCTGAAAGAACATTGAATCAGGATGGCAAATTATAGATGAGCACGAAAACACAAAGAAAAACAGATAAAACTGCATATATATATATATATATATATATATATATATATATATATATATATATATATATTGGCAAAATTTTAATTAATCACTCCTGTCAATTTCAAAATCAGAAAGCAGAACTGATTAAGTACTCTCCCCTCCAGCATTACAAACACTAAGTATGACAAACCTAAAATTATCTTTGTAGCCAGTTTCAATCATTCAAATCAAATGAATATTCAGAAGTGTAAATATGAGCCTAGCTTCCAATGTCGGCAGGTCCGGATATGTTGGGAATCTTTTATATGGTTTTGCTAATAAAGTCTGAAATCATTTTACTTTGTGTTTTTTGTGCTTCAGTGATATATTACATGATGATATATTAACTGTAGAAATTATATAAAAGAATAGCAAATCATTTGGGTCAAGTAGTACATAGCAAAGCTATAATACAATGCATAGAATGGGAAAAATGGAACAAGGAAATGGATCAACAAAAGGCAAAAACATTTAGGCCAATAAAATAAAAAAACAATATATACCTAAAATTCCAGTCTTTTTTATTGATTTTATCTGCTATTATATATTTATATAAAGAACTGGTAAGCTGGTGTGTGATATGATAGAATACACTAATGCACTAATGCTCTGAGTTTAAGTGGTGTAAGTAATCAAATTGTGAACCTCACAGGTGAAATCTTTCACTGAGAAGCAGCAATCAGAGTAGATTGTACTAGGTGAGGTGTGAAAGGAGCAAGACCCCAACAAGGAGTGGGATGGAGGGTTTTCTCTGTCCAGAGCACTACACTTTCCTAAATATGTAAAGATTGTTTTGGACTGATGTTCTGTTTAAAATGGCAAGTAATTTAGGTTGTTTCTGCACAGTCACCCTTGACCAAAACAGCAAAAAGAGAGTATGTTATTCTTGAATCGTAGGAGATGGCATAAGAAATCTATAAATGTCATATAGCTTATCTATAAAGAAAATCATGACTCCATGATACATTTAATGGAATTAGGACTCATGCTTTAGATCCAGTGTCCAGTGTGCACTATGTACAATTTCCCTGTATGATGGTTAAATGCTCCACATAGGGAAATTATATCATTAATTTAAGATCTAAGATTGCATACGTAATTTGAAAGAAAAGGGCAGTGGGTATTATAGAGCAAGTTTTAGTGAAGAAATAGGTAGGAAACAAGAACTTTCAGTGCTGAAGAGCCAGTCACAGCAAGTGAGAATGACAACGTTTATAGTAACCAGAGAAGGAAACAATTCTATTATCTGAATTTTAGAAGCTGGCCAAAGTTTAAAGCCCCAACTAGACCAGAGGTAATAATTGACAAGGCATATTCTAGTTTTGGGAATTTAAACTTTTTATTTAAATCTTTTACAGAAATAGAACAGTATCTCACCAAAAAAAAGGTAATTCTAAACACTAACAAGACCAAATTGATGCTATTCTCTAACAGCAAACCTAATTTCCCTTTTACCATCCACTCCTCAAACACCAAAATAGACCCTGTAACACAAACCAAACTGCTAGGCATCACTATTGATAACTGCCTAAATGACATACACATAACCCTGGATTTACTAAACTTCCATGCAGGACTAGCTTAGTCCTGCATGGAAGTGCCCGTTTAGGAGCAGGATGGCAGTGCGCCATGCATAAGGCGTGCTGCCCAAGCTCCTAGGCTTACACGGAGTGTGTACGAGTGCAGGGGGTGTGTCTGAGAGCAGAGCTCTCAGAACAAACATGCCCCTGCAATGTAGAACAGGAGAAAGGAGTAAGGAATGAGCGAGACCACTCATAGGTGTCCGCATATCTCCACCAATAGTCCCCTATGTGTACAACAGCAACAGTACATAAAAATAAAATGAAGAAAACATTTTTTTTTTAAATATTCGATTAAAGCTAACAATAAGTGTGCAAGTGTGCCCATCACTTAGTTACGCTTAAAGCAGCTTAAAAGGCTGAAGAGGATAACAAGAAAGATATATGCAACTGAAGCAACATAGCAATAGTGTAGTGGGCAGAGCAATTGCCTTATGAGCAGGCCTTCCCAGTTCGAGTCTCACTACAGCACACTCCTTTTTCCATGGCAAAGCACGTCATGACCAATATTTTTGTTGCAAAACCCACTAAATAACATATATTTATGAACTGGAGTACTGCAGGAAATGCACATGTGAAGTTTCACTGTCATAAGAAATAAGGCACTAGTAAGCAGGTTTAAGCACAAATAAGCAGTAGTAAACATATTTTAGCACTAGTAAGCAGGCTTAAGCCCTTTTGAGTGGAGGTAAACAATGCCCACACTGGTTAAGAAATTCTAAAGCTAACACAGATGTAACGGCGGGTTAGCAGTGCTTACCATCATGCAAACCCATGCAAACCCGCTTACAGCTGCTTTAAAGTGCCTTAATCACTCTGTATCCAATGGCCCATGTTCTGCCCAGCAATAAAATAAACAGCCTCTGGAAGGCTCGAACCCAGGACACTACAGTCACAGTAGTTAACCACTAAGCCATATAGCAGTACATATGATTGAGGTTTTAACAAACAAATCCTCACCATAGGAAAATCAAACTGAACATGTGAAAGGAATCTATGTAGAGTGTGATGTTGTATAACTCACTACATAACATAAATATGTGAACTGGAGTACTGCAGTAAGGCCAGATGTGAGGTGTTCTTGTAATAAAGTGTTGAAGTCCCCAGGACCCCATACAGTGTACGTACACATGAATCACGAATACCAGACACATATATAACATGTAACGAATAATAAATCAATGCCAAAAGGAAAATATAATGCAAATTATATATGAAGCAACACTAAGCATTGCACAGCTCAGCTTAGTTGGTGTAAGCGATGTGTAGGCTGGATAACTCAATCTGCCCAGTGATATACCCCTTTAAGCAATGCCAACTTTAGGTAAGCAGGTGTGCCCATAGCTTAGCCTTTTCAAAACCATCCAATCACGGAAAAGTGTGGGAAATTGGGCATATTTAAACCCCACAGGCGTGAATACTTCCCATAACTAGTTGCAGCTCCCTACTGTAGGCAGAATGGCTGAAGTTGGGGAAGGCCCTCGATTCCGAGCGCAGCGCTGTGGCATCCAGGAGTCCAGATTCATGGTATGGTTCCTGGTAAAACACCATGAGCAGAGACTACTGCAGGACCAGTACCAGGGCTCTCAGTATAAAGTGGAGGCCTGGGACAGTCTCGCCCATGACCTCACCAGTGCCACTGGTATCCCCCAGACTGGTGACCAGGTGAGACATCACCATGCTGACCTGAAGTGGTGGAGGGGGGTCTCTTGGAGCAGTGGATCCAAGAATCAAGGTAGATGGCCAATGCCCCAGCACTGAGTAAGTACTCATTCTACTACGTAGATAATGATTGCCTAATGATTGTGTATACTATGGATAGATAATGGCTAAATATCACTGTATTTCCCTGACAACTGCAGATGAGTGGGCTGCGAACCAGCAAGCCCATGCTGCTAGGTTGCAAAGGCTGCGTCGCGAGGCAGGTTAGTAATAATCTTGCATGTACTGTCATAATAAATAAATATAACAGTTCTAGAAAGTGTTGTACCAGTATGACAATGTATTGTGTATGGGATGTATTGAATAAACTAGACAATATGGTAGGAAGACATTCATATAGGTTGTGTGTAAATAAAGGTGTAATATCTTGTGAATAAAAGTATAACCCCTGGAATGCTTGTGTACATCCTGCTTTCATATGTTGTTGCAGTGTTGCATTCTATTAATAGTGCTGTTGTATTAAGCAGTGTTAGCCACACTGTTGAATGCAGATAAAATGTGTAGGAAGTTCAGTATAACAATGTTGGAAGTCCCAAGAGGTCAGTCATATTGTACAACTGAGGGAGACTTAGACAGAAAACATTGGAATGCTTCACACAAATTCCCTGATAACACAGTGTACTGTGATGTCAACTCTTATGTTTTTACCACACAGAGCAGGGGTTTGAATCCTGGGAGTGGTAGTAAGTTGTATGCATCATCATACCCCACAACTGTACAGAGTTTATGAGAATGTTCAGATAGAAAGCTGTATGCATAATTAGACCCAACAACTGTACAGAATTTGCTAGAATGTTCAGATAGTAAGCTGTAAGCATAATCATAACCATCAACTGTAGACTGTGGCAGAATGTTCAGGTATTAAGCTGTATGCATAGCCATACGCCTCAATTGTTCTGATCTGTCCAGCATGTCCAGATAAATGGCCCACATCTGCTTCCCAGTAACCTGTTCCCCTGACAAATCAGTGTGATGATCCAAGAAATGTAGGCAGCTTTTACTGACATATAACTGATAGTCAGACCTGTACATAGTCAGAGAATATGTATGAAAACAAACCTGTCATTGTAGCATCTCACCCAAAGTGTATGACAGCAATTCTCAAAATATGTCACATTAACACCTGCATCCTGTCAAGCCTTGACCAAAGTGTGTGCAATAGCAGAGTGTTAGGTATGTGTATAACATCAACATGGAATCTGGGAGTATGTGTAGAAATTGTCAGGTACTGTTAACAATGATTTTCTCCACAGTGATACCAGGTAAGAGGTGTAGACTGTAGGTACAACACAGTTCACTTATATACTTGTCTATAAGCATGGAATCTGGGAGTATGTGTAGAAATTGTCAGGTAGTGTTAACAATGATTTTCTCCACAGCTATACCAGGTAAGAGGTGTAGACTATATGTAAGACACAGTCCACGTATATACTAATCTACAAACATACCATTGTACAAAGTAAGGCCATTGGGTAGTGCAATAATACATGTAAGGGACATATCACTGCAGTGACTAAGAAAGTTGTGAAAACTACAGGGATATATTAGTTGTTAATTGACCTCTCTCTTTCACCCCCACCATATGTGCAACAATAACCTAATTACACACCTCAATGGGTATGTGTACACTGCAAACTTTTGTTGGGACATATGTCCTATTGGTTTATAAATATTCACATTTGGTTCTATGCATGTGCCATGTTAAAATACTCCCATATTGGTGGCCTGTTACCATCAATGAAACCTGCATGCTGTTGTAATGGCCACTGTTGTCCCATATATGCATGTATTCTACTCGCTCTGCAACTGTTGTAAATCTGGTGTCTTGGGTTAATGGGAATACCTATGTATGCTGTTATAACTAATCCTGAATGCTGTTGACTATTACTAACTGATATCTTTCATAAAACTACAACCTCATAGCTCATATGGGAAGGTCAGTCCCAGTGGACCCACCTGTCCCACCTCAGCTGGCCATGGCACAGGGCACCAGCACATCTGGGGCCCAGCCTGGGACCTCCTCCTCCATTGGCCCTGCACCACCTTTGGGTGGAACCACCATAGGGGGATGGGGCTCGGCCCCCCCTGGGAGTGGGGGTGGAGAGGTACCTGTCACCTGCCATCAGGTCCTGGCCATGGTGTGTAGGGAGCTCGACAAGGAGATTCGAGACCAACTACACCAGCTTGAGGGCCGCACGGTGCAATTAAAGGGTGAGACTTCCCCTCCTACCAAGCCCCCAGCACAGCCACCTTTGGGGCTGTGAAGGTGCAGTGGTGATAGCCCATGGGTGGGGACCTCAGTCCCACTGTTTCCATTTGGGAGGTCATGGACTTGCAACTTCCAAACACCTCTCCCCGTCCAAGGTGTTTACCCCCCACATGTGTCATATACTACCCCTGTATGCATCTTGTTTGTCTTGTCTGTTAAACTACCCAACCTACCTCCCCAAATATACCTACTACCCCTCCCCAACATCCCACTCTCACCTGATAAAAAAGAAAAAGGGCGATCTGTTCCCACAAAAAAATCTTGCCCTATAAATAGCTGTCCATTTCGCACACGTGTTCACTGGGCACATGCAATCTGGTCTAATTGGCATCACAACAAATTATTGTTGTCCTCACCCCCACCCAGGAGTTTGAGTGTCCAAATCTACCTCCAAATTCAGTGTATATGCACAGCTGTTGCTGTAGAAGAAATGGGCAGCTATGGACCTTCCCTACACCCTCCTGCACATCCCTAGCTATTTTCCATACTGTCTTTCCCTCTTTGTGTCCCTTTTTTCACCACTTTCCTATCAACCCCTTTTTCTTTTCTTTTAAAGAAATTAGCATGGGGGTAAGTTGGAGTAAGCACTTTTAAGCAGCAGTAAGCGGGTTTAAGCCTGTTTGCATGGGGTTAAGCCATGCCTATACATGTTAAGCAATTTAGAAGCTAACTGAGTGTAAGAAACTGTAACCTGAAGTTAGCATTGCTTACCTCCTCACAAACATGCGTAAACCCACTTACAACTGCTTTAAAGTGCCGTAATCACTCTGTATCCAATAGCCTGTGTTCTACCCAGCAACAAAATAAACAGCCTCTGCAAGGCTCGAACCCAGGACTCTGCACGCCATACACAAAGTGATTTAACACTAAACAATGGTAGATATACATAAATCTGATGTTTTCAGAAATATAAAGAGCCACAAGGGCGGGAGACGTAAACCTCGACACGGCTATTAATAGGACGTGCTGGAGGGATAGATTCATCACCCAAAGACTCCCTATGCTGTGGAATAAAATCCCGGTATATGTGAGGCAGAGCACCTCGCTGGCCTTGTTCAAGAGAAATCTTGACCAATGGATGGGAGATCGCAGATATACCCCAGGGATTACCTCAGTGTCACTGCTCAACAGAGGCACAGCAAAATAATGGGTATAGTTCCCCATACTAAAGGGGTGGCGTAAGCCACAAAACTATGGGCTAGGCTTGTAAATGCCCTCGGGCAGATAGCCTAGTATGAACCTATGAACCTATGAACCTATAACATCCAGCCCAGTCATGCAACAATACAGAGAATGTATACCAACATCTAGATGTATGTGCGTGTGTAAATATATTAATATATAAACAGATACAACATATCTATATATGTAGATATATATATATATATATATATATATATATATATATATATATATATATATAAATATTTAGAAATATATACATATATAGAAATATATATAAACATATATACATGCAAATGCCTACATCGACATATATGTCTACACCTATATGTCTACATATTCACAGCAAGTTACATATATGTACGCAGATATATATCTATGTAGGTATATATGGACATAGTTTTATATATATATATATATATATATATATATATATATATATATATATATATATGTAAGCAGATATATATATATATCTATATAGGTATATATGGCCACACATCTGTAGATAGCAATGATAGATTAACAAAAACAAATATGTCCACATGCACCATTAATGGAGTTGAGACGCCCCAAACAATATACATCTTGTACGAATAGGCATACCTCCCCCACAGCCAAACACGTCTGCCCTGCAATACACTACCAAGTGTTACAGATCCCATAACCAAGACCTGACATGACATGGGCATAAGATGTTAACAGTATTACAACCCACCTGTATGATGTCAGGCTGGTATTGGTAACATATCATGCAGTACAGTCTGGCTCCCATAGGAAATGTAAAATGTGGAAGCTGCCAACATCCCCAGGATACATATACACAGACACATATATGCAGATACAGATATACATATATATATATATATATATATATACATATACATAGATATACATGTGACCACACATACACAAGCATAGATATGTACAGTAAGATACATATGTAGAAGGTGCACACAATATGGAACAGCCACTATGCCTACAGTTCACACCTGAACAAGTGGACACTGTATGGGCAACCCATACAAATGACAATCATTGCCTACAACGTATACCTGCAGAGAGGTCATAGGAAAAAACACCACACACAGGTTTGTAGAAATGGAAAACCTTTATTTGTGTACTATTACAGTTCTGTATAGCATGTCATATAGCTGTTCAGATACTGACATCCATATAAACAGAATAATGCAACTGTGAAATAGTTATACTAATACAGTAGTCTGGAAAGTTCAATCCAAAGACAATGGCAGAAGGTGAAAAAAATCAATAAATCAAACTGTAAAATAGTGAAGACAGACTGGGCCACAGGATACCAAACAATCAACAGTATGTAATGCAGATGTATAGTTCCGCAGCCTCTATCTACACTCTGTACAAAATCACTAGGTGGTAAAGACTTCAGTTGACCAAATGGGATGTAACTGTTACATAACAAGGCATAACTGACACCATCACAAGCACACTGACAAACAGAACAATCTGTATGGCAGAAGGCAGTAGGCCTGCATTAACCCAATTTATGTGTGTAATGTAAATATAGGTGAAGTATATGGTACTGTACATCCAGATACCTTAAGGCAGCTCACCCCTGATACACCCACAGTTTGTAACAGCCTAGGTCATTTATGGTGCATCCCCCCCTAAACTCAATAATACAGGGCCATATACCACTGTTACATACACTGGCCTCTGAAATGCATAAGGGCACACATGTATTGTGTAGGTGAAACCCACACATATATGGCTCCAGCCCCACCGTATGTGTATGGGAATACAACAGCAGTAGACTGATGGCAGCAATGGCAGTGTGATATACACCCAGCCAACTATAGAACAACCCCTGACAGCATGTCATATGTGCAAAGCTTGATATGTAGGTAGAGGACAGAGGCTGGAACGCAGGCCCATATGTGGAAAACTGTTTCCATACACTAAGCAAGTTGCTTGTGTTACAGGATAGTCTGCAACATACCCTTAGCCAGGGAACTGAGGTAAGAAACATAAATGGATGTAGCCATGTACTGATAGCACTCAACACACACACTGTCAGTGAAATATCTGGCACATGACCTATGTGGTGGACAGACAAAACATGATAGGCATACCTCTGGCCACCAAGAGGATAGGCCCACAGTTGAGAGCTATGCAGACAGACTGCATTCCAAGTTAAACTAGTATGTACACACACACCCTGTAGCACCAGTACTATACTATACTATACAAAGCATAACACAGCTCTACTCACACTCTGTCTGTAGTTCATGAACCTCCTACAAATATGTAGCTGGCCTGAGTGTGCCGGTTCTCCTGGAAGAGGTATTGCTACCTGCTGTCTGTAACACTATGAAATCACATATATCTACACATATATAGATATATACCTATATGTACATGTCTACATATGTATAAACACACACACAAACATATATGTATGTAAAGACATGTCCCCTATATCACTACCACAGTGATGTGTGCTATGTGTGAGGCAGCAGCACACACAGCAATACACACAGATATCTACAGCTGGCAGTGTGTGCACCATGGAAGGGTATGTCACATGTTAGTCCCTTGTTAGCACCACATTGCCCACGTCTGTGAAGTATGCGATGGGAATACGTGGAAGTATGGCAGATACACATGTGGAGGTGGTCAGGATTGGTAGATATAGAGGACAGTCTACATGGGGTGGTATGTGACACATAGGGTGGGTAAACACCATGGATGGTGTGTGTGGTCTGTGATGTGGACACCTCATGGTCCCCAGTATGGGCACAATTGGAACAAGGCTCCCACCAACTGCCACTCACAACAGCAGTCCACGTCCTGAAGGTGCCTGGTCTGGAGGCTGAGCAGGAGGAGCATGTTGGCTGTGTGAACGTGTTCTGGGTGCCTCAGACTGGTGTAGCACATCCCTCATGTGTCTGTGGAGCCCGCTATGGAACAGACCCTAGATCTGAGCTCAGGGGACAGGAACATGTTGGTGTGTGCCCTGGGGGGGGGGGGCAACATCCCCTGGGTGGTTCCACCTGATAGTATTGCTGTAACAGTACACAAGGAGGCCCCAGGTTGGCACACACATGTGATGTGGCCAGGTACCATGGTCAGATGGGTGTGGAGAGGTGGATCAGCTGGCTAATAAAACATATACGTGTTATTGTGTCACTGTTATAGAACATTTGTTGGTAGTAATAGTTTACACAATCCCGGTACATGTCCAACAGCATGCATAGCTCTCCCCAATAACACAGACTAACAGATGTGCAACAATCTCAGAGCAGCCATACCAATGGCATATATGTAATCATAGTGGCCCTGACAATGGCATGCAAGTGAATAGTGTGTAACAGGCCAGCAATAATAGTGTCCTCACAGGGGACATGGCTAAAATCACATAGCAGAAGGTGTGGTACAATACACAATCTGTCCAAATGGTAGTTAAGCTGTAGCGGTAGCTATACCTAATGAGTTGTGTGTACAGTCTGTTGAAGCTGATATGGTGGGGGGGGGGTGACAGAGATGTGTATTACGAACTGTGGTAACCTTGCCATATGATTGCTAAGGCCTGTTTCCATCTTTATGTCTTTCAGGTAAGATATCACACAGCAGGTTACCTGTGTATTCAGTGGATGAAAATGAGGTCATCATCAACCACCTGGTACAGCACTACCAGGTTCTCTTTGGCAGGACAGTCCATGACCAGCAGGAGCAGACCATCCTGTGAAATGATCTAGTCCACAGGGTCAATGATGTTGGTTTGCATAACCATAGTTATGAGCAGGTCCGGCATCATTGCAGCAATCTGCTTCACAATGCCCATCAGCGTGCTGCTGCAGTCCGGGGGGATCACCTCGCAATGGGGGGCCCATGCTTTCCATCCCCCCTGACACGTGTGGAGAAGCTCCTGGCCAGCCTCATGGCACCTGCCCATCTGGAACAGCAACAACCACTGGACCCCTTCGTGGAGTGGGTGTCACCCACACACCAGCTGAGGAGCGTGCAGGTAAGGACACAGGGCACATCAGTAGATCACTTTTGGTAAATATTCGGAATGGTACAGGTGGATCATGCATATCTGACATGTCATAGATATATTGTGTTGCTGCATTGTAGTGATAAACAGATGTCCATATGTGGTAGTATTGTGGGAATTTACCATTGATGTATGGTAGTACTGCACCCAGCCTATAGCAGTGCCACAGCTGTGGCCACTGACATAGCATCTCTCACCCTCTTATGTAAGTCCCTCTGGGGTAACAACAAGGCAGCAGCCTGTAGCTGGTGAGTATGTCTTATGTAAATGCATGCCAACACACCGAACATGTAATGGTGATGATATATTCCATACACACATCTAACACACCTACCCTGAATGCATTCTGTACATGTGCATGTATTGTTGCTGTGAAATGCACAGTCTCACAGTGGCAACCGTGCATGACAACTAACTTCCTGTCATTGTGGAATGTGTCCACAGGAAGTAACATACTGTTGGTAGACATGGCCTACAGTAGTGACATGTTCTGAACAACAACCATACACAGTGCAACACCAGTGTATATACCTGTAGGACAATGGCAACTGCTGCAGAGATACACTATGGCATAAGGCATTACAGTAGTCCACATTATCAGCTGGGTCTAGGCTGCAACATGTGGTGTTCAGTGTATGGGACACTGCAAGATGACACAAATGTGTAGGGCTTACCTGCTATGCAGCTGCATAAAAGTTGAGGGAGGGGGGGGTTCTCAGCATGACACACCAGTGCACTGCAGCAGGGATCCTAAGGATGGCAGGAATGGCTCTATCTGCATATAGGCTCATAGGTTCATACTAGGCTATCTGCCCTAGGGCATTTATAAGCCTAGCCAGAGTGTGTTTGGCTTTCACCACCCATTTTAAATTAATTTTGCTATGCCCTTTTTCAAGGTTAGTATACTGTGCCTCTGTCTAACAGTGACACAGAAGTGATACCCGGGGTAAACCTATGATCTCCCATCCGCTCATCAAGATTCCTCTTGAATAGAGTCAATGAGGGACTCTGCCTAACCTGGACTGGGATTTTATTCCAGAGTGAAGGGAGCCTCTGGGTTATGAATCTGTCCCTTCAGCATGTCCTATTTATTTCAGTGCTGAGGTTCAAGTCTCTCGAGCTCGTAGCTCGATGGGATTTGGATTTTCTGAGGTGCAGCATGTCCATTAATTCCGGGTTGGACATGGCTTTATACGTCAGGCACAGATCGCCTCTGAGCAGGCGGTATGCCACTGAGTAGAGCTGGAGTTTCTTTAACCGGGCAGCATATGGCATCTGTTTGAGCCCTTTGATCCTCTTGGTGAGGTACTTTTGGGGTCTTTCCAGTTGCTTCAGGTGTCTGGTAAGGTACATCCCAAAAGGGGCATTGTACTCAATTATGGGCCTGATGAGGGATGAGTAAAGAGGCATGATGATCTCCCCTGATCTAGATGTGAATCCCTTCATGATTAGGTGGGCTGTATAAAATGTTTTTCTAACCACTTTGGCCACGTGGTTGTCAAATGAGAGATTGCTATCAACTTGGGTCCCAGGTCCCTAATTACTTCTTCTGTACTTAATGGATTACCACCTATGTGGTAATTTGTGGGCACTTTGTTTTTGCCAAAGGGGATGACTATACACTTTTTGGCGTTTAGCTGGAGGCCATGGCAATGGCACCAGTTGTCTGTTTCTATGAGGCCCTTTTGGTGGATGCTTGTGTCAGCTGGAGAGTCGATTATGGTGCCCAATTTGCAGTCATCTGCGAACTTGGTCAGCCACAGTCCTTCCGTGTTGACCTGTACCTCCGAGAAATATATACCGAACAAGAGAGGTCCCAGGACTAAGCCTTGTGGGACGCCACTTGTAACTGGTTGGAGTCTGACATGGCTCCAGCAATTCTAACCATGTGGGTTCTGTCCTTGAGCCAGTTTGCAACCCATCTAGTGACATAGGGGTTTATATTTAAGCTGGTGAGCTTATCTATAATGCCCGAGTGGGGTATTGTATAAAAAGCTTTTGCGAGGTCCAGGTAGGCTGTGTGGACCACCTTCTCCTCGTCAATGGCCTTGGTGAATGTTTCAAAGAAATTGACCAGGTTTAAGAGGCAGGATCTGCCCTTAACAAAGCTGAACTGGGTAGGATTCAGTGTCTGTAGGTCCCCAATATCTTTATTTATGAGGTCCATGATGATCCTTTCCATAGCTTTGCAGACCAAGCTAGTCAGGCTTATGGGGTGATAGTTTCCAGGATCCGTTGAGGCACCACCTTTGTGGAGAGGGACCACTGTTGCTGTACGCCACTCTTTGGGTACATATCCTGTAGTAAGGCTGAGATTGAACAGTAGTTTTATGTTTGGGTTTAGCTCTTCTTAGAGTTCATGTAGGACGGCACCGTCTGGTCCCATTGATGCTGTGTTTTTTGCTTTGGAGAGGGCGGCTCTTACCTGAGCATCTGAGATGTCAGGGGTGCAGCACTCTGCTGCGATAGATATTTGCCCTTTTGGTGGGGAGGGGGGGAGAAGTTTACGCTGAACCTGTCAGCTAGGATGTTGGCAATGTCTGTGGGTTTGGTGTATTTTTTGTAATTTTGGACTAATTCTGAGCATATCTGGGAAATCCCACCCAGGTTCCTAACATAACTAAAGAAAGCCTTGTGATTTTCCTTAGTGTCCTGTGCAATTTTTCTCTCGAAGCTGGCCTTAGACGATTTTATGAGTGCCCGTAGTTTTTTGCTAATACTGATCAGAGATGCCTTCCCTTTTTTGGATTTTGCTCTATCATGTAGTAGCTTCCTCCTTCTATTGTATAGTTTGTTTAAGGCTGGGGTCCACCAGACAGGACGTCTGCCTTTGGAGGATTGGATCTTGGTTTTATTTGGGATTGCATGATCCATGCATTCCTGAAGGTGTTCATAGAATGCGTTTATAAAGGATTCTGCAGTCTGGGCCATATTTTCCACAGGCCCGGGGGATTTGAAGGATTCCACCTCGGTTTTGAGGAGTGTGAAATTTGCTTTAGAGAAGTTTTTCACTGTGGTTTTCTGAGCAGGGGGTGGGGTCAGGATGTGAATATCCAGTGAGATTAGTTTATGGTCTGATCTTACCAGTGAGGGATGCACTTTTGGTCTGGAGCATAGAGTCCCCATGTTGGCGATGATCAGGTCCAGTATGTTTTCCCCTCTTGTGGGAGTGGTAACAAGTTGTTCCATAGCATTTGAGTTTATAAATTCTAGGAACCTTTGGGCTAGGGTGTTGGAGCTAGAGTAATGCTCCCAGTCTATGTTTGGGTAGTTGAAGTCACCAAATATGATAGTGTTTGGAGAGACCTTCATATTTTCCAGTGTTCTCAGGAAGTCCAAGTGGGGTTCCTGGGTTTGGGAGGGTGGTCTGTAGCAGGCTATAAACTGGAAGGCAGTTTTACCCACTGTTAGTTGCACATGGATAGTCTCTGATGCTTCGAGCTGTGCCACCAACCTGGAGGTGTGGGTATCTTTGATGAATATTGATACTCCCCCTCCTTTTGTGGTTTGATTTTGGGTCCGAAAAGCATGGTATGAGGTATAACCTGGTAGTGCTGGGATGCTCTTGGGAGCCTTGTACCAGGTTTCTGTTACTGCACAGATATCGATGTTCTCCATGCTAAGGAGAGTTTCGAGTGCGTGCATCTTGAGGTTTAGACTTCTGGCATTGATTAGCATTACTCTTGGTTTCTTATCCCTTGTGATACCTATGGAGGTGGGTTTGTCTTTTGAGCCTTGCCTAAATAAGGCACTATGGGGGTAGCAAGAGCCTTTGCCAATATCTGAAAGCCCAGGGGTGACAGGTGCAAGCCGTCCCTAGCGAAGCATCGTGGCTTGTCGAGCATGTCATCCCAGGCTGACAGGCATTGGATCCCCTTTGAATGACACCAATACTTAAGCCAATTGTTGAAATTGATCATCTTGTCTTCATATTGTGGCATCATTCTTGGTGAGGGTAAGATGCTACTCAAGGTCAGGGTCATACCGACCTGGGCTACATGCTCAGAGAGCTCCTCTATGTCTCTTTTCATGTAGTCCAGGGAGGTACGTCTCAGGTCATTCACACCATCATGGACAATGACTGAGTCATATTTGTATTTGCCTTGGAGTGACCTGAGTGCTTGTGTTATGTGGCGGATCCTAGCACCTGACAGGCAGCTCACCGTGACCTTCTCCTTGTTCAGCCTGGTGAGCGGGACGGCAGTGTGCCTGATGATAGAGTCACCTATTACAAGTGTATCAGGTGTGTTGTTTAGCTTTAAGGGCTGTGACTGTTCGGCACACTGACTTTGTGAGCTATGTGTTGCACGTGTTTTGTTTTGGGGTAGCGGTTGCTTGGGTGTCTGCTTTGGAGGTCTCTGCTGCTTAGGCAGATTTTTATTTAGAGCCTCCGAGTATTTTGTGTGTTTATGTGTTTGGTTTGCTGTCGTGGTAGGTCTATGTGAGACTGGAATTGTAGTGAGTGTGGTTTCCTGCTCCTCCTGACTGGTTACGCCAGTACTGAGTTGAGAGAGCTTAGCCTCCAGTTTGGCTATATGGTTGCATCTCTCACATGTGTTGGAATTTGTTGGGAGGAGGAGAGGGTTGTCTGTGTACATGAGGCAGTTGTAACATTGCCTCAAGATTCCCATATTCACCAGCTGGACCAGAGAGGAGATTGACAACTCACCTTTGTACATGCTAGAGTAGTATTGGGAATTCCTTTATAATTGAAAAAAAGGGCCAATGGGGAACAAGGTACTCAAGGGGAGTTTGTGAGGGTGTAGTGCTTTTAATTTTTTAGTGCTGTCTTATATAATTGCTTTAGTGAGCAAGTGCCAGGCAACTTAAATGCAATGTGTTACAGGTAACTTAAATGCAAAAATGACAAACAGTAACTTTCTTTCAAATGAAACAAGGAAATAAGTACAGTAAGCAATGCAGATATCACTAGGGATCCACAGAAGCACTGAAAAGCCGCGTTTTAGGTGGAATTAGCATTTCAGGGAAATAACAAGCAAACAAACAACAAGCATACAAACAAAACTAGATTCAGCAGGCCTGGATCTAGTCTATGCTACAGCAAACAAGGTGTACCAATTTCAGTAAGAAACAGTTCAAATATGCAGGCACTAAAAGCCTTTAACCAGAAATTCCCAGCTCAGAAGGGCAGAGTCCAGCCTCTCCTCCCACAAGAGTGCAGACCACGAACCTTCTTAATGTAAAATAACTGGCCTAAGCCCAAGTGTTTAAACCAGAACTAATACACTTTTAGAATAACAGACACTGAGCCCTCAATCAGCAGTTCCCAACTTAGAACGATGTAAGCTACCTGTCCTGCCACCACAGTGCAGGCCACCAACCTTCCTAATGTAAAACAACTGGTCTGAAGCCCAAGTGCTTAATCCAAAAGACTTAGAATGATAGCTACACTTTAATCAAGTTACTACCAAGCAGTAATAAATACAACTGAATACTTTAAAGAATGCCTGGATTAGTGCTCAAGTTATACAAACAAAGCTAGATTCAGCAGGCCTGGATCTAGTCTATGCTACAGCAAACAAGGTGTACCAATTTCAGTAAGAAGCAGTTTAAATAGTCAGGTTCAGGACCTGTGGCAGCCATAACTCTATCCACACTGCAATAGTGACAGCATTGTGTGAACACCGTGGGATGTGCACATGAGTAGACCTTGCAATCATGCAGAATAAGAGGTCATGTGTAGGGTAGACTGAACATACACTGGCAATTGCAGAAGGCCCACACTGGTATACCTCTGCCATGAGCAGTGACTGCTGTAGTACACACAACAAGAGGTGTGATAAACTGTCATGATAAGGGTGTGCACATATATGCCCACATGGTGTGCATGCATTGCGGTTAGCAGCCGCACATCTAACACAATCTGTAGACACTGCATGTGAAAGTACAGGACATATGTTACATACCGGGCTTGTGTACTGCTAAGATATGCAGTGCTGTGGTCCCATGGCAGATCAAGGATGTGTGTGTAAAATCAATAAAGTTGTGTACACCACCCATAGCCATGGTATGCTCTGATGGTTGTCAGTGTAAGCATTTCTGCAGTGGTCATACATGGTCCGTTGATGTTGACAGCTGTAAATCCGGCATTCACCAGTGACAACAGTCCACATATCATCCCAGGTATGTGTTGCTGAAACACATAGGGGCTGTGAGAAGTAAAGCTGACATAACTGACACAGTACTACACATTCTGCAATGGATTGTACACCTGTGAATTGTGGTGCACAATACATGGCAGGGTGCAGAACAGGTGCACAGCAATACTGTATACATGGGTGCAGTGGTATCCAGGGGAAGGGGCATCACTTAGTCACAGCACATGCATCAAACACATGTATACTGTTGCTAGCATGGATTGACTATAGCTGAACTGCATGCTGTTCTGTACCACATGTTCTGCATTTTGGCAGATGGGTAATAGGAGGACTGTGTGTACGATCATTGTGCAACCTCACCTGTATGTGTTTGTGCGCACAACCTGGTGGTCAGGTAGTTTGCCTGCAGGGTCACTCTAGTGAAGTGGTGGGAGGTAGATGCATGTATGATGCGTGTGTGCATGTGTGTGTTTGTGTGTGTGGCCATGTATGCACATATGATTGTGGGGTGTTCATACGGCTTGGGACCGTGCAGTACATGGACTGCCACATTACGCACCAGGAATACTTGTCATGTAATCACAGGACAGCAAATAGTATAATATGGTCTGTAGCATGGAACAGGCATCCACAGGGAAGGTAGACTCCAGGTACACACTTAATATTGCAGTCAGCAGAGAGGTCACCTACAACCCACTTATGCAGCTCTACAGATGCATTGGGGAAGTAATAGTCAACACCAGGGAGTGTATCCAAATATTACAGCTGACACATGATGGGCTGATGGAGCAGCATATCTGGCATGTACTGAGCTTTACATACACGACACACCAGTATGAGCTATTATGGATACAACATAGTAACCCACACATATAGGGGCCATGCACATCATTCTGGCCATATAGAGGGTGCATACCGAATGATAGCAGTGAGGCAATGTAAATCCACTACACACAGGTCAGGCAAGTAAAGTAGCAATAGGCCTTGTATTGTGGCCGCTTGTGTGGGCATTTAGAGGACTGTGATGTTAATGAGTGGTATCAATGTGTGTATGTTAACAAGTGTGATGCAGGATGGGGTAACACATGGACATATACGTGGGACTGTCTGTAAAGCCATGGACAGGTAGGTATTACAGAGATGTGTGTGTGTGTGTGTGTGTTTGTGTGTGCGTGCGTGCGTGCGTGCGTGCGTGCATGCGTGTGTGTGTGTGTGTGTGTGTGTGTGTGTGTGTGTGTGTGTGTGTGTGAGTGAGTGTACTGTCAGGCAATGCTGTACAGGTTTCAAAGTGCATTTATTTTTTCCCCCCACAGGTGGCGAGGTGGGTCAGAGTCCCTCCTGCATACAATCTGATGTAGGTGTCCATACAGACACTGATTATGATGATGATAATAATGTTGAGGCACAGGTGGGGTTGTCAGGGCCAAAACTGCACCAACATTTGACATCCCCCTTTTAGCCACTCCACCCCCACACACAGTTACAGTGCCTATACACACCCCATCACCAGTGGCCATAGCAGAGAGACAGCTGACATTCAGTGGCAGTGCACAGGAAAGTGTGGTAACCATGCCTACTGTGTCCATTTGCGGCAGGCATAGCCAGATGTCTGGCAGGCTGTCACATAGGCGGATGCCCCAGGGTGCTGGTGGTAGGGCCGCTGGACATCATGCCCCTGGCAGAGGCAACATAGCTGCAACCAGCAGAAGCATGTTTCAAGCTGTAATGGTGGTGCAGGCACATATTGAGTGTTACACCAGACAGGGTCTTAAGCTGCAGAGGGCTGCTCTTGCATCTGTAAGCGACAACTTTCGTGAATTGTCAGGTGCCATCTGTGCTTCTACCGAGCAAGCGGATAGATGGCATGATGAGATGATGGCTCTCATCGGCCATGGTGTGTCCGTGCTTCAACATGTGGTGGGGATACAGCAACACCCCCGTGGACGTGGGCCAGCAACACCAACAGCTGGCAGTCAATGTGGGCATGCTAGGACACCAAGGGGCTCCCATAGTGGCAGTAGCAGCCCCGACAGTGCAGGGGGTGTGCTGTCCACACCACACCACAGCAGGCCACATGCACATGGTCCTGGCTAGTCCCAGGAGGGACCTGGTACCAGCAGACAAATGTCATCAGCATGTGAGAGTAGCACATCAAAGCCAGTAGCTGGACATGCTCACAGAACCCCTGGCAGGCACAGTCCATGTGTCCGTGGCCAGAGGGAGTAAACTGCACACCCTGCCAGGTATGGTCTGCAGCTGTCCATAAACACCTGTGTAGTGCAGCTACATAGCAGAACTGTGTGCATGCATACCCACACACTATGCAAACACACCTAGGGAAACCTCATACCTACACACACCACATCACTTCAGCCAGCACCCCAGAGTACACCTCTCACTCACACACATGGTCTCAAATGTATGGCCCACCCTCAGCCTCTGGCAAACCAACACCACACCCTGTGCATATGATGATACCTGTGCCCCATTCCTGTCATCCATACCATTGATGCAGGGACAGGCTGATATGGTTCTGATGCACACGGTGACTGTACAACAGTGTACCACAGTCCTGCAGTGTAACATGTTGTAGGGAGTAGAGTGTGAGGCATATTTGACAGGTAGTGTAGCCATCCAGCAATGATGCCTTCTAGCTGTCAGTAACACTGGTTGGTTGTGGTCTGTAATATGTTATGCAATTGTGTTGTAAGTGTGCATGTGTCAGCACGAGGATGCCATGTGCATATGATGAAACATGTGTCTCATCCCTGTCATCCATACTATCAATGCAGGAACAGGCTGATATGGATCTGATGCACACAGTGATTGTACAACAGTGTACCAAAATCCTGCAGTGTAACATGCTGTAGGGAGTAGAGTGTGAGGCATATTTGGCAGGTAGTGCAGCCATTCAGCAATGATGCCATCTAGCTGTTAGTAACATTGCTTGATTGTGGTCTCTAAAATGTTATCCATGTGTGTTGTAGGTGTACATGTGTCAGCATGAGGATGGTCTGCAGTCATATTGCACAACGGGGCATGTCACTGTGCTGACACCATGGCAGTGACATATCTGGGGTACAGTTGAACACATTTCACAGGTTACTATATCGGGTATTGCCTGTGTCACATGGACAGGTGGCCCGCTGAGGCGTGTATACACTGCAACCTGATGTAGACCCATCCACATACACGCACACTGTTACTTGCCAACACTGGGACTAGAACCCTACCTAGCAATGTCATGATACTGACGTGTGTGGCTTACATTGCACAAAAACTACCTTAACCACTCTGTATCCAACAGCCCTTGTTCTGCCTAGCAACAAAATGAACAGCCCGTGCAGGTCTTGAACTCAGGACCCTTTACACTGATGTCAGAGCACTTAACCACTACGTTATGACCACTGTGAAGACAGCTGTTATTTTATCAATATAGCTGTCAATACACATATTGAGTAGTGTTGAACAATTGCTTTTACTTCCTAGATTGTGTAGTCCTTGTTATTAATATGACTGTTGCATCACATTTGTTGTTTTATCATAATGTACACTTAGCAAATACATATGGTGAGATACATGTGGGAGGGTATACACAATCGTGACATTTACTCATGACAGGAATATGGTTGTATACATATCACAGGTGTATATATGTCTACATGTACATACACATGTATATTCATACATATGTCTGTATACACATCTGTATAGTGCTACATATATATGGCCACGTGTACATATTTTCGTATGTACATATATATATATATATATATATATATATATATATATATATATATATATATATATATACACATATATATACATATACACATATGTGTATATATAGGTATACGTATATGTACATATAGATATATGTGTACATGGCTATATATGTATGCATGCACATCCTATGTGTACAGATATGCCTAGTTATGTTGGTATATATATATATATATATATATATATATATATATATATATATATATAGATATATAGATAGATATGTAGATATAGATATTTATAACTATATGTGCATACATATCTATTCTGATATATCTACTACTGTCAATATATCTGTAGATATCCATATGTATATGTGCATATATATCACTATCTCTATATGTGTAGACGGTTTACTTTCAAAATTTCGAACCGAACTCCATTGACTGCACTTTGTTCGAACACGGAAATTCGAACATGGCAATATCCAACAGTTATTAGATGCGCCACATAGGTTACATGTTGTGGAGCCCTCAGAACATATATGTGATGGTGAGTGTCATCTGCAACAGGGATATGGTAGCTATATGGTAGATGTAGTACACACGCCTGTCCGCATTACCAGGTGCTAGCATCAACACAGCCACATTTTCACAGGGGTGAACACACAGTGACACACTTGGCAAGGCCAGGAATACAACCCATCACTAGTGAGATTGCCACAACACATTACTGTGCAGGTATCACATGCACCAGAGGGGTCATACAGAGGTGATATGAGCAAAGGGTATGGAGAGGTGTCTGACATCAGACAGCATGCTTCAGTATGCCAATGGGGTGTTGTAGTAAGTGTGGATGTGATCATATACATCATACAACACACACACAAACATACAGGGTGCCAGTACTGATATGCATGGGTGCATTTCTGCACGGGTGTGTGGTGCCGACTGTGCCAGATGGCTATACAGTGCTAAGTGATGGGTATACCCTGGTGTTAGGCCACATGACAATGGTCAGCATTGTGGCTCAGGGCTATAGTTTCTGCATTTGCCCACACAGGTGGATATTGTATCCCCCATCCAGTCACCTGGGTGACTATTGTGTGTGGCCAATGCTGTGCATTGCTTGCCATGTATGTGTTCCTTAGTCCATGATATGGATGGTGTCTGGGATGTGTGCACCTCTCACATGCATGTACAGTGACATCTGGAACTGTACCTGGAGTGTCTGGCCCATGTTGTGTACACAGATTATCATCAGATGTGTCAGTCTTGGCCACCTGTGGCAGGAACTGGTAATGGACTGCAGGTTTACCCTGTACCTACACTGACAGCATGCTAACGGCATTCCCTGGTGTCCGTGGCATGTGTTCATACAGGGCATGTTTTCAGGCAAGGTATGTCCTTTGTGGGTCACATGTGATGGCACTACGGGTGTTGCAGGTGTCCAGTGGGGAACATGGGGAAGGTGCACTGTCTGCATGTACGTGCCTATTGGACAGATGGACAGGGTGCCATGCTCTCTGTAGCCCACTGCAATCACTCCATAGTTACTATCAGTGGCTAATATGCAGTGTACTACCCACATATTGGCTGCTGCCTAGGCATGTGTGTGTGTGTGTGTATGGGACATTGGTTGAGAGTGTGCTCTGGGTAATACTGGGGTTGCTAACTGTGATTGTCTGGCCTTGATGTCATGTATGGGTATGGATTTGCACCCCAGCCTCTCGGCTATTTCACATCTGTTATCCCTGTATGGTGGACATTGTGATATATACTAGGGCCACCATATAAGAAATTTGTAAAACCCTCTCCACGTTGGGCCCAGGTATCACACACTCACACCCACCTCCACACAGGATACGAGTTATACACACACACACACACACACACACACACACACACACACACACACACACACACACACACACACCTGCCATGTCTGGTAGTAGCACCCTTACCTAACTAGTTTATTACACTGCAAAGTTATAGTACGCGCCCTGGAGATTATTGGAGTACTTCATCCTCAAAGGTGTATATCACATTGGATGACATCAGCAGGATTGGCAAAGTAGGACAGTTGACTTGTAGTGAGTGTGGCTAGGCTAAAATGCATTGCTCCCTGCACAGACATTGAAACACACAAAACATCCACAACCAACATGTGTGGGTATAGAAGTCCTGACAGAGGACTATATCACATGACAGCATGGAGCTGTTATAGGACACAGCATGTGGATTACTGGAAAGCTCCTTCCCCAAAGGTGTATTTCACAATGAATGACATCAGCAGGATTGCCAAAGTAGGGCATTTGAAATATACTGTGTGTGACTAGCCTAAAATGCATTGCTCCCTACACAGACATTGAAACACACACAAAACATCCACAAATGACATGTGTGGGTATAGAACCCCTAACAGAAGTCTACATCACACTACAACACGGGGGCTGTTATAGGACACACCACAGGGATTACTGGAGAACTCCTTCCCCAAAGGTGTATGTCACAATGAATGACAACAACAGGATTGCCAAAGTAGGGCATTTGAAATGTACTGAGTGTGACTAGCCTAAAATGCATTGCTCCCTACACAGACATTGAAACACACACAAAACATCCAGGACTGCCATGGGTGGGAAGAGAACCCTTCCAGAGTTCTATATCACACTACAGCAGTATGCAGTTACAGGATGCACTACAGAGATTACTAGACCACAGCCTTCCCAGAGGTGTATTTCTAGGTGGATGACATCAACAGCCTTGCCTAAGATGAGCATTTGAATTGTAGGGAGTGTGACTACCCTAAAAAGCATTGCTCGCTACCCAGACAGACACTTGCCATGTCTGGGATTAGAATAGCTATCTAACTAATTTATCACATGACAGCACTACGCAGTTACAGGATGCACCACGGAGATTACTGGCTGTACCTTCTCAGAGATGTATTTCTAGGTGGATGGCATCAGCATCCTTGCCAAAGATGAGCTTTTGAATTGTAGGGAGTGTGATACCCAAAACTGCATTGCTCTTCATATCTATGGTGTCAGACAGATACACACACAAGCATGCACACACTTGTCAAGTCTGGGATTAAACAGCTACCTAACTAATTTATCACACTACAGCAGTACACAGTTACAGGATGTGCGATGGACATTACTAGGCTAAAGCTTCCCAGAGGTGTATTTCTAGGTGGATGACATCAGCAGCCTTGCCAAAGATGAACATTTGAATTGTAGGGAGTGTGGCATACACTAAAAAGCATTACTTTCAACACAGCAGACACACACCAGCACACAATTGCTAAGTCTGGGATTAGAACAGCTACCTAACTAATTTATCACACTACATCAATACACATCCCACTGCCTGCCCTGCTGTAGTCTGTCTGTGTAGGCCTGGGGGGGGGGGGGTTAACCATAGCCATCATTCAGGGGTCATGGCACAGGCTCTGTTTGGGTTTGTCTACACCTGTCCTGCTGGCTGAGACTGTTGTTGGGTATGTGAACTGCCCTGACTGGCATGTGTGGGTCATATGGACACACATGTCTCTCAGCACATTTCCTGCAGTGGGTTTTGTCACCCTGTTTAGTATTGGCTACTATGGTGACTCCAGTATGTGTTACAGATGTCATGGTGCCACTATGGGTGTCTGCTGTCTGCTGCCATAACATTCAGCCACCCATTTCCCTTGCATGCTCATATCCATACCATAGATACAGGTAACGACACATTCTACTCCATTTGGCAATTGGTAGGTTGACTGACTTACCTTGAGGGTGTGCCAGACTTGCGGATGGTGCTGGAGGGCTGCCTATGTCGGATGCACATAGTACACTCCCTATACATGGTTGAGCACAGGTAGTGTTATGTTTAGCATCCCTTTTACTGTATTTGCAAGTCAGAGAGAGGTGTCATTCTCTAGGTCCCTACTGTGTCAGTGTATGTGCTATGCGTTGTCTCTTTGCCGCAGCCTCGGCATACTTGGCACGCCTCCATCTGCCTACTGGGGCAGGCTCACGTTGTTCCTCCTCTGAGTCACTCTGTGCCTGTGCAGGCCTTGGCAATGGTGGGGGGCTGTGTGGCCCTGCCCCAAACTGTTCCTGCTGCAGCTGTTTCTGCAGGATCATATTGTGTAGCATAGCATATACCATAACAATTTGGGTAGATGTAGCTGGTGAGTACTGCAAGGCTCCACCGGATGTGTCCAGACACTGGAACCATGACCTGAGCATCCCAAACACATGCTCTATTATAAGTCTGGTCTGTGCGTGTGCCTCATTATGGCGTTCTTGTTCAGGTGTGTGTGCATTTCTGATGGGTATCATCAGCCATGGCTCCAGTGTGTAATCAGCATCCCTACTACGTGACTGTAGGGGATATCCCCACTGGCAAATTTCTGGTACAGCTGCATCAGATGCCATATGTGGGAATCATCATAGCTTCCAGGGCAGCCAGCACACACATTCATTATAATGCCCTGGGCATCACATACGACCTGGCAGTTGATGGAGGGGATGTCCCTGATCAGCGGGTAGTGCTTTGATGCGTATGTGCGTGCAGTCTATAGCACCCACTACCTCAGGGTATTCTGCTATTTGGTGGAAGAGATGCATATTGCTGGCCAACACCTCAAGGGTGTTAAGGAAATATACGTGCTCACTGGCATGTGCTGACATGGCATCCAGGAACTGGTGGAATACTCTAGATGCTGATGCCTGTGAGATCCCCATGATATCCCTAGTTGAGCTTTGGGAGGTACCTGTGGCTAGTATTCCTAGGCCTACACATATCTTGGTATCCACTGGGATAGGTTCCCCTCGGTCTGTTTGGTGTGTCAGGTGTGGCCAGCACAGCTCAACAATTTGTTGTATGAGGTCTCTGTCCACCCTATAGCGCTCCACTATCTCCAGCTCATGTAGCCCCTGGTAGGTTACCCTGGGTGTGTATACTCTTCTCCATCTCCTCACTGTGGGTTGATTGGCAGCATTCACATCCTCACCACCCTCAGCCTCTTGCACATGTTGTTTTATGTTGCCTGCTGCAGCCCTTCTCATTTTGTAGGTTTGTTTGTTAAAATTTCCCCACTTGTATACACCGGTGGTGTAGACTGTGTGAAAAAACAGAGGGGAAGGTGTTTGCTTAGTTTATAGTAGTGTTCTGGGCTGGGCTGGTCTACTGCCTGTGTAATTGGCTGATGCTGATACATTTCATCCACCAGCTAAGCTAGTTCTCCTTGATTACCCTCCTACTTCTGTTTGCCCTTCCCATTGCCTTCCTGTTTAAGTCCGTGTGCGTGCCGTGCAAACAGAGTGCTCAGATGTGCACACTGCTACTATTTCCTGGTTTAACTTATTTTTTTCTCCCTGTAAAAGCCAGTGTGCTGCGCGCACACCTGCTTAGGCAATGTAAAGAGTGCTAGGCAGAGTCAGACACACCCCCTTATTTAGCTGTGCTTAGCTAGGAGCAAACCTGAGCCACAGTGCTCCAGTCTGCTTACGTTATGCCTGACACCCCCCCCCCCATGATGTCACCTAACTCCTAGGCTTGCACCAAGCTATTCCTACTCTTACACTGTTGGGACCTGACTCACATGCTGGGGAAAACTGGGATTCACTATCCTTCCCCTCATTTGCATAGGATTGCCTGCTAATGCATAGTTATATGTCTCACACTGAGCCTCCCCCCTTAGCAACCACTACTCACTGGCCAGGTTGTCTTATGCCTGCCATTGACTTCCATGGCAGAATAGTGATTTTAGTTAGACTGCTTATTTTAGGTTTATTTTATTATTTTCGCCACAATCCCATTTGCGCGCCACTGCCCTATGCTTAAACCGCCGAGATCGGCTAAAAAAAAAAAAAAAAAAATTGATTTTTGTATTTTTTTTGTTGTTTGCAATGTCAATGGCCTTATACTTGGCCATTGGCATGCTTACTACATGATATGCAGCCTTTATTTGTGGCTGTCACAGCTCCGTTTTGGATTTTGCAGAAATGTACTCAGTTACTAACCAAGTACATTTCTGCAGATAGTACTAGTCTTGCACGGACTGTTGCAAGCTTCCTGGATTGAAAAATCACCTCATTTGCATAGATTTTTCCTGCAAATGGGGTTATTTGCATACCAGGGCTTAGTCCGTGCAGGATTAGTGCAGGAGCGCTCGTGCACTCCCCTAAAGGCTGTTCCTGGATCGCACGGCAGACATATTGCCTGTTTGAGTTCCTGCACTGATCTTGCACTCAGTGCAAGCTTTTGAGAATCTGGGGGATAGCCTGAGCTATAAAAAAGGGTTCACATCACACTTGGCTCCCTATACAGAACCAAACAATTCCTAACCCAACCCTCCAGACAGTCTATATCCAGAACGTATTTACTTCCCCCTACTATACGCCTCCTCTATTTTTATGAACGTAAGAAAAACAAAACTAAGGAAGTTGGAAGACTGTTACCAATAAAATTGTATGGTTTGCCAATAACCACCCAAATAAATCCCATCACTGCTCAGCCTTACAGAGCTAAAATGGTTAGAATTACCACATCTTTTAGCGCTTACTTTAGCTCACTCCATTATTTACCAGCTAAGCAACTGCCCCACACTTGCAAATCTTATTCAACCTCATCATAATAATAGAACATTGTGATCATCCAAGAAACTCCTAGTAGGCAAATCTAACAGCAATTCTGGTGATTCCCTGTACTCCAGACAAATATCAAAAATCTGGAACCCCACCCCCAATATATAGTAAACAGTACCAGCATTCTCAAGTTTAAGCTCCTTCTCAAGGAACACCTACCCAGAAATTGGCTTTGTTCGTGCTCCACCCCTAGACAAACTCTCATATCACTAAAATACTTCTCCCCCACCTTGCAATCAGCTAATTTTTCTTCCTTTTTATCTAGCCCTGTCTCTTCTCCTCTCCTTTAAGTCTTTCTTTCCTTTCTCTTTTATTACTTAAGCAATCAACAAAACAATGTAGAGTGTCTCTTTATAAGTTCTTGTAAACTTTATCCAGAACTACTTTTACTTACATCACAGAGGTATTTTTGAAAAATGGCACCTCATCTGAATGGTTTTACAAATTGTAAGCAAACTTTGTATACACCAACCAATTCCATTCTAATAACTATTGTGTGCTTATCTGGTTATCTCCAATATGTCACACAATTCACTGAAACTGTACAATGCATATATATATATATATATATATATATATAGAGTGCTGTTAATACTGATTTTGATAGTTTGCCTTCCTTTTGTCTCTATACATACTGATTTTTTTGTCATTGTACTACATAACCATTTTATGATTGTCATGTTTTTTTTTATGTGTTAATTTTTGATTTGTAATTTGAAAATTTGAAAATTTCTTTAAATTTGTTGATTATACTGGAGTTTTTCTCCACAGGCCTTTGCTGAAAATGGGATCCTGGCCCAGTCAGACACTCCTGGGTAAACAAATGTAAAATAAAAAAAAAAAAATAAAATAAAATAAAATTTCTTCTTAGTGGCGAATACTTTGTTTATTGACACATTTCAGTTTTCCCTCACTTCCCTCATTACATACCAGGATGGCAGGAAAAGATCGAGTCAATGTATTTATATCCTAGAAATGTTTAACCAGATAGTTTGATCAGCAGTGAATGTGATGCTATTATTTATGTTTTTTGTTATTAAGAATGAATTTGTGACTATCAAGCCAGCTACAAAGGGAAAAGAAGTTTCACATACATGCTTTATTTAATATTCTCAGTCTTGTGATTTAGTCTGGTAAGAACCAGGCCATCACCATATAAGGTAGCCTGTCATTTGAGAAGAATACCCATCAGTGAATTAAAAAAAAAAGTAAAGAAAAGTACTGGATATAGAATGAATTACAGTGCCACAGCAGTGAAGATGTCATCACGGAGACTTATTAGCCGAGCTCTTATCAAGCCATCCTATGACATCATCACCAGAACCTGAACAACCAGTTAGTCATGTACAAATATACTGGCTTGTGGTTATTTAAAAAGTAAAATTAATTTTTTTATGAGATGAGGTGCCAGCAAGTATACTCAGGCTGCTATATGGACTTTTCTTTCCTTGCTGCGATTCTAATATAATTTTGTTGCCTGCATAGGAGCCAGAAGCTGTTAAAGACTGGGGGGTGAAGAGTGAGAGGGGACTTAGTGATCTAAAAAGGGCAATTGTTTTAAAACTATTGACTACCACAGCATAAGTTCACTTGGAGGACATTTTAAGCTTAGCCAATTCCCTTTTGGTGCTTGAATTAACATTTCCTGATTGGTCTTACCTATCCCATGGCTGACAATTGTATATTAGCCCTAGTAAGAATAACTGCGCTCATACCATAGATAATTCGAGAGGACCCATGTAAGGGACATTTAGGAACTGCCTCTATTCATTAGTGGCATGAGGTACAATCCTGGAGTACATTTTCTATTAACCATCCTTAGATCCAAGTTGCATTTGAATATGGACAGGGATGAGCTTTGTTTTACTTGAATGGATATTCTGTTCTGGAACAGTGCTGTGATATATATCCATTTCTCCACAACATTCAGCCAGGATACCTGGACTGACTATTTCTGATGCCATTTGACTTGTATCCTCTTAGTAAGGTATCTCTGTGGGTATTCCAATTGTTGTATGGGTCTGGACAGATACATGCTAAAGTGGGCATTATACAAAATGATTGACCTAATAAGGGCTTTGTAAAGGGGGGGGGGCAACAACATCTCTAGATCTAGGCATAATGAATTTGTTTATAAGTTGTGCAATATTGAAAGACTTTTTTATGACTCTGGGAACATGTTGGTCAAAAGTTAGGTCACTGTACACACAAGTTCCCAAATGCCAAACAACTGGGTCAGTCCTCAGGGGGCATTGTCAATTTGACACGTCCATGGAGTAGATTACTTCCCAAGGGATATGATAATGTATTTTTTGTAGTTTAGATTGAATTCATGATTCTGGCACCAGTTATTGTTTGGGACAAACCTTCCTGCATGATGGTTAAGTCATTTGGGGATTCAATAACTGCTCCTAGCTTGCAGTCATCTCAAACTTAGCCGGCCAAAGCCCTTCGGTATTTCCTTTTACACACACACACACACACACACACACACACACACACACACACACACACACACACACACACACACACACCTTAAAAACGGTAGCACACACACACACACAAACACACTTCTTAAAAACTGTACCTAATAAGGAAGCATGACTCTGGCAGCAGCAATGTGTACCAAAACAATATAGACCAATAAAAGAACTCTACTGGATATGATAAGAAAACTGAAACTCTTGGACACAAAATGTATGATTACCACCAACAGAATAGTTAAGCTAGTTAGTTACATTAGTATTATTTTTTTTATTCCTTTCTTTTAACATTTTTATAACTCAGTTGTTGCCAAAGCACTGGGTCATAACCAGTTAGGGCATGCCACCAGTTAGCAAAGAAGACTGTAAACATGACATTTGCCAAGGCATTCCAAGGAGACGCTTACTATGAATCAGTCTTTTTTTTGTTCATCCCACCACCGAATATATAATTTATCCTTTCTCTGTCAGCTTAAATTGACTTCCATATCCACATTGTCAACAGTTTCCTTAATTTTCCTTAATGCTAATGAATTAAGTATTGTTATTCCTCACTTGGATTAAGCTAAAGGCATTTGACTAACAGCTTCTATAAGTTTCCAAATGCTATAGATCAGAAATAAGCAATCAGGTGGGAGAGATTTTAATTGAGCGGTACAGCAGCCGCTAAAAAACAACAGATTCAGGCAGTAACTGAATAACAGCCTGAAATACCATTTATGTGATGGACAGGAGATCGAAAAGACACAGTTTTCAGAAACTACTAGTTTATGCAAGACACTGCATCCTCCGTGCCCTATATCCCACATTCCTTTCAAAACTGCCATCACTCGAAGAAAAGGTAAATCAGTGTTTGTCCACACACCCATACACAAGCAGTGTGTGCCTTTCTCTAATTCAGACCTAAATATGATAAGAAAACATCATCTCCTTACCGTAGCATGACTCTTGCAGCACTTGGAAACTGTTGGGCACAAATGTGTAATTACCAATGGAATAGCTGAGCTAGTTAGTTACTTCCGCGCACGCTTGTGTTTAAATCCACATTAGCATGTGCGATGCATGCATGGGAATCTGTGTTTTGGGTCCTAAAGAAAAACTCCATTTTTCTGGTATGTCACTTTATTAATTTTCCCCAAGAGACAGATCTTGCAGCTGTAAAGGTGCCTCCTCGCCTTCCCCCTAGCTCTATGATTCCGGCGCCCATGGTTGCCTGTGTACATTAGCATATTTAAAACACATTGTCAGTATAGAACAATGAATACAACAAAATGGCGGTCTTGTGAGAAGTAATAACAAAAAGAAATACAGGTTATGGTGAATTATTTTTTAACTTAAAATGCCAACTTTTATGAAATGTCTAATTTTTCAGTTGTGTTGACTGTTCATATTTTGGTATATTATAGCATTTTCACAGAAAAAAATGGAATGTTGATATTCTTGGTCATTTAGCACATCATGGTCAAGAGAACTGCATACATATTTTAAATCTGTGAATGTTATCTACTTGGTTGCGTTGTTCTTTATCTGTGCTACTTACGGTATTCTCACCAATACTATATGCTTCATTTATGGCTAACTCAACTTAGTGATGAAAGGATTTATCTCATTATGCAGCACACTTAAAAATAAACAACTACCAGCTTCATTAACATATTGGGTAAATCCCTGAATATGACACAGGTGACCAGTGTATGATTAATGGCTTGAACACCTGCTGGAGGTGGTGTGGGAGAAGCGAGAAATGACCAGGCTTTGCCTGTTTACCTCTGTTGGGGGACAGATAGGGGAAATGCTGGTATGGGAGGCCCAGTCTAACTGTCCTAATACAAATAAATAATATAATATTAATAAGTAATATAAATCAATTGCATAGGAGCAATTGTGGCTCTCTGGTCTTCCTACCTCCTGTGAAAACTTGCATCACTGGGGACTTACCCAAGCTAGCTAGTGCTGTATTTCATAGTTCACAGATGTTTACTAAGCTAACAACCACAAGGGCCTTTTTAAGCCCACCCAATGCATCCCAAACCTCTGACAAGTTCTGGTACCCTTGATAAATGTAAGGAGGAATTTGGGAGATGAAATATTTACAAGCAGGGGCCTGGGAGATAAACCATTTACAAGCTGCCTGTGTCCATTAGACACATAGGTGCCAAACCAGGGATGAATTTCCTGTTGCCCATCCAGTTGTCCAAGTTACATGTGAATTGGTTTAGGAAGGAACTCTAGTTCACATGGATGGGGAGCCTGTTCCATAGTCAGGGTAGTCTCTAGGATACATACCTGTCTCTCCAGCAAGTCCTATTGATATCACAGGCAAGCTTTAAGTCTTTAGAATGGGTAATTCTGGTGCTGTTTGCTTTGTGGATATGCAGGCGGTCCATCAGAGTGGGGTCTGACAATGCCATGTATGCCAGACATAGATCTCCCCCCAAGAGCCTGTAAGAGACAGAATACAGGGGTATTGGCTTGAGGTGATCTGCATAGAATATTTTACTTACACCCTGTATTCTTTTAGTGAGGAATCTCTGTGGATGTTCCAGTTGTTGGATATGCCTGGCTAGGTACATACTGAAGGGGACATTGTACTCAGTGATAGGTCTGGTGAATTCTGAATACAGTGGAACAGTGACTTCTTTGGACCTAGATGCCATAAGTTTGTTTATAATTTGCGCAACATAGAATGATTTCTTCACTACTGCAGATATGTAATGGTCAAAGTCTAGATTACTGTCTATGTGTGTCCCTAAGTCCCTGACTACTGGGTCAACTCTACATGAATTAAGGTGTTATTGTCATTGGGGATTATGTGATGCTGTAGAATCAGTACAGTTCCAAATGTTTATCAGAAAGGATTGTATTCAATCAATCAATCAATCAATCAATCAATCAATCAATCAAATAATTAAATAAAAACAAACTCTACCCTTCTTTAAAAAAAGTACAAATACCATCCATAACAATCTATATTGACAACTTAACCATCTCTTTCCCACTTTGAAAACATATTTTCACATTTCCTACAATTACCTTGTAAGACAGGAATGAAAATTATGTCACATTTTTAAACTGCTCTACTCCCCCACCCCTAGCAATCCAAGCATTCCTTAATATGAAAAAATATGAAAAGGTTTTAATGCAGAGAGTAAAAAGGAGCAATAATAAAAGTATCATTTTGAGGCAGATAACATTTGGAATGAAGTTACACAGGTAAAATGACAATACAGGTATTGTTGCAATGATGCTATTTTACAATTTTAAAATGCAAAACCAATCATAGGTTCATAGGTGTGTACTAGGCTAAAGGCCCTAAAGCCATTACAAGCCTAGCCCATAGAAGTGCCCTGGCATCATGCCACCCAACGTTAGTTTCCAGTGCCTCTATCAAGTGGTCCCGGGGTGAACTTTCTATTTCCCATTCACTCATCAAGATTTCTCTTGAAGAGGGCCAGTGAGGTGCTCTGCTTGACATGTATCAGAAGTCTATTCCAGAGCATGGGCAGTCTGTGGATTATGAACCTGTCCCTCCAGCATGTTCTGTTGATTTTGGTAATGAGGTTGAGGTCTCTGGAGCATGTGGTGCAGAGGGATTGGGATTTCTTTAGATGTAGCATTTCTAACAGAGCTGGGTCAGACATGGCTTTTGTAAGTCAAGCAGAGATCACCTCTTAGTAGACGATATGAGATAGAGAATAGCTGGAGTTTCTTGAGTCTGTCCATGTAGAACATGTGTTTAAGACCTAGGATCCTTTTTGTGAGGTACTTCTGTGGCGTCTCTAGCTGTTGCAGGTGTCCAGTGAGGTACATGCTAAATGGGGCATTATACTCTATGATTGGTCTAATGAGGGAAGAGTAGAGAGAAATGATGACCTCTTTCTTCCTGGATGCAAAACCCTTGGTAATGAGATGCGCCACATAGAAGGACTTTCTGGCCACAGTGGCAATGTGGTGGTCAAAGGAGAGTTTGCTAAACTGTGCCCCCAGGGATTCACTTTATAATATCGAAATACTGAAATATCGAATTTCAGTATTTCAAGACTATAAAGCCAAAACATCAAAAAAACTAAACCCAAAACCGTGACCATTAAAGCACACACATAAACACAACTACACCTACCTCCACACAGCACAAACACACACACACTTACTATAAGCAGGGGGGAAAGCCTCCCCTGCACCCCCACACCCCCTACTTATATATACTAACTCTGAGGTTGCACTAAATGCCAACACACAAAACCCACCAACATACATACCACATCCCCCATCACAAAAACACACATCACACAGATGCAAACACCACCACTCTCAACACTGACACACGCACTCTCACCTATGTATGCTAATCCATACCTAACACACCTGACACACTCACAAACACACAAACCCTCCACAAAACCCTTAAAAACACCACACTTACCTAACACACCGTCAATACCGCGGGTTGGACATTTCCGGGTTCGATATTCTGCAGTTTCGCACATCTGCAGAGTCGACACTTTGGTCTCGAGATAGTGAAATTCGACATTTTAGTATTTCAAGATTCCAAAGTGTTTCCACCCCCGGATCTCTTATAATGCCTTTAGTGTTCAGTGGACTCCCATCAATGTGGTAATTTGTGGAAACTGAGTTTTTCCCAAAGGGGATGACGGTACATTTTTTTGGCATTAAGCTTAAGGCCATGATTTCGACACCAGTTATTGGTCTTAGTGAGGCCTTTCTGTAGGATGTCTGCATCACTTGGGGAGTTAATAATGGCTCACAGCTTGCAGTCATCTACAAACTTGGTCAGCCAGAGTCCCTCTGTATTGGCTTGGACTTCTGTGAAGTAGATGCCAAACAGGAGAGGAACCAGGACCGAACACTGTGAGACTCCACTCATGACTTGTCAGCAGTCTGACTTGGAGTCCACTACTTTCACACTGTGGGTTCTATCTGTGAGCCAATTTGCAACCCACCTAACGATATAGGGGTTGATGCCTAGTTTGGTGAGTTTATCAATAATTCCTGAGTGAGGAATGGTATCAAAGGCCTTGGTCAGATTGAGGTAGGCTGTATGAACTGCCTTACCTTCATCCACAACTCTGGTGACTGACTCAAAGAAGTCACCAAGGCTGAGCCGGCATGATCTACCTTTCACAAAACCAAATTGCATGGAATCTAGAGTTTGGAGATTCCCTATATCCTTGTTAATTAGGTCCATGATGATCTGCTTCATAGCCTTACATATCAGACTCATCAGGCTAGTGGGGTGATAATTTCCAGGGTTTGTATTCACTCCTCCTTTATGGAGAGGGATGACTGTAGCAGTGAAAACATTACTAAAGTAAATAACTGGTATTCCTGCTGCTTGGCCTGCTTCTACTCACTCTTCTCCCTCTGCACTGTGTTGCACACCTCTCTCTTTTTAGTGCCGTTTCATTCCTTCCTAGTAAACAAACACATTGTTGTATTTGATTACCCTACACTGCACAGCATAGTCAGTAGTCTACAATGCAATCACACAAACCGCAGACAGAAATAAAACTACACCAAACAGAAAAATATAAATCTGAATGTAAAGAAGTTGTTAAAGCAGCTCTTCAGCAGTCACGATGACCACAAATTGTAAGAGAAGGCAGCAAGTAACAAAATCATAGATTAAATACTGGTTTGATTTATCAGGCTTATATAATTTGAAATTTACAGACGTTATTTTGTACATTTTAGATTTTGTACTCAAATACATTGTGTCAGATTCCTCAAAGATCAAGGAAGCTATTTGCGAACAGTGCAGCATGCCGAAGGAAGACTTCAGCCCACCTGGTATGGAGTACTTAAGTATTCAGCTTAGGATAATGAGGAATTCTGCTCATACCAGTCTGATTCCAAAACACATTGTGCACACTCATTGCAAATCAAATATGACAAACAGCCACTCTGTTTCTGCTTCTGAATGGATTATGGCAAAATCCATAGCAAAACATCAAAAAATATATAAAAATGCAATCTGCTATTAATATACTGAAACAAGCTGCAGTGATGCAAGCCATAAATGAGGCTGCGGCTGTGCATGCTAGAAGGCAGCCAGCTAGACTCAGAGCAAGGCTGGAACTAAACCAGTTGTCAGACCAACAAATAATTGACATATGCTGGCTTGACAGGCAACTGGTGTAGGCTGTCTCAACATGTGTGTCCTACACATATCTGTGCAGACCCTGCAAGGAAATCCCATCCCCCTTGAAACCAAATTGTGTCTCAGCCTGTGTGTACTTGCATGTGGGACATTCCAGAGACACATGTGGGAGTATCACAGTTAGCTGCCAGTTGTATCCTGGCAAAATCCCTGGAAAATGTGCAGCAAGGTGGATGACTACATTCACTTTTCATCCATCCCCATGGAGTGGAGTGCTGTAATGCACCAGTTCTATAACCTTACAAACTTCCCCCATGTACTCAGTGCAAAAGATTGCATACACATACCTAATCAAGACACCAGCAGATCCTGAAGCAGACTAATACATAAACAGAAAGTGCTGGCCATCCATCAACTGCCAAGTTGTCTGTGCAGAAAATGGCAGCATAGCAAACATCATGGAACACACCCTGGAAAATTCCATGATGCTGCCATTTGGATGGAAAGTGGACTGAGAGCTGCATTCCAGCAAGGAGAATTACCAGAGGGACTGCTACTGGGTAAGTACAGGAACACAGCTAGGATGCAAGTTAAGGATATGTCTCACAACAATATCCATTCTGACCAAAAGTGTTTTTATTCCCCACAACAAGTCACTGTATGCACTTAAGCAGTGGGTAATCACCCTGTATTGTGAACCATCAATCCCTGCACAGGAGGCCTACAGTAGAGGACACACAATAACCAGAAACACCATAGAGCATGTGTTTGTGTATTGAAAGCTAGGTTCAGATATTTGGATACATGGGCACATGGGGATGCACTGCAAAACACACCTTAAAAGGCAGCACAGATGATAACAGTGTCTGCCATGGTGCACAACATGCTAACCAGTGCACATGGTGGTCTTCCAGCTGTAGGTGTGGGTAAACTACCCCAAGAGCCCCAAATGTCTGAAGAGGACATTCCAGAGGTATTGGAGGAGGAGCATGAGGAAATAGGGGACATAAGTTACAGGTGTAGGCAATGTAGGGTGCAAACACAAGTGGAGGGCCAGGCAACATGGCAGCATCTGACACAAATCTTTGAGTCATGGCAAGCTACATGTATATGAGTACACAGACTGAACAATGATGTTTTGGTGTTGTCCCACCACAGAAATACAGATTGCATCTAATGGTAAGTACCCACTAGATGTACAAACTAAGCATCACATATAGCACCATAATCATAACATTCCAACATGAACATATGGAAACGTGTCACAACAGGGATCATCAACCCACAACTGACACAGGCATGCATACACACTTAGATTGTTGTATCAGTGTATGGAAAACAATAGGGAATACAAATCAGTGCTACACATTCCTATTTCTACAGTATAACAACATGAAAAAAGAGAAATCACGCAGGGCATAATACAGAAATTTTAATTTCAGAAGCCATATATTACAGTACAGTGGTATTGCAATAGTATGAGCCAGCTATGTGTGCCACACTGTAGGACACACTCTAATGCAGTCTAAGGCAACCTGGTGATGTCTCACACCATGCTCCTCTCTGCCCCAGCCATGTACAGACACATGTTGCCCTGGTGTTCCACAAAGAAGTTGGATGGGGTTACAACCCCATGTTGAAACGAAGGAGCATGAGTGTGAGTTGAAGGCCTTGTGACTGGCAGGGCCACAGCAGATGGGCCAGCAGTTGAACTCTGTGCAGGTTGTACCAGAGACAGTGATTCTCAATGACCAATGGTGGTTCTGCAGACAGGTGACTTGCCTCACAGGTTGCAATCTGCTGAGCACAGTCAGGGAAAGCAGCATCCTGCTGGCAGTATGACACTGCTGCAGTACCATAGAGGCCTGGTTTTTCACTGATCATGCCACAGCTAGCAGACTCTCATTCTGAGCAGCCAATGCCACCATAATCCCACCATGTCTGTGCTCTGGTACTTCATGCATGACATGTAGCTGGTTTGCTAAAGGCAAGTCCATGAATGTCTAAATGATGCCATTGCTGTGACCATTCATTTGCCTGAAGCAAAAGATGGACAGTCTCTGACATCTGGACATGCACAACATCTGCTCACCTACCTCTACCATGATGCCCTTCTCCTGTGTGGAAATGCCAGAAGCAGTGGTGTTTTGGTCAACCTTTGAATGGCTAGACAAGTGGACCTCCACATCTGAGGCTATATCTGCTGCAACATCACTGTCAACCTCATGGATGGACTCTCTAAACAACTCAAGGTCCTCTGTGCCAGGGGCCATAATACCATGATGAGACATATCTTGAACACCATCATGATCACTGGATGAGCTGCTGGATGATAGAGATAAGTGATGTGCTACAAGATACAAAGACACAGATCAGGACAATGTGCCTACATTACATGATGAGCATCATCAAAGATATATATATATATATATATATATATATATATATATATATATATATATATATATTTTATTTAACATTTGTTTTACCAGGATGGTCCGACTGGCAGCTAGTGCCCATTTTCAATGGAGTCCTGGGGAGAAAAGGTCCAAGAAGTTGCAATTGAAATACATAGGTTATAAAAGATTACCATTTAGTAGAATGCTGACATTTTAGGCAGGTGTGACAACTGTATGCATTAATAGTTGTTGGTTAACAGTGGTAGAATGTTAACATGTAAAAGGCAGGAGCAGTTAAGAAGCAACTAGTCATATAGAATATAATATCAAAGCTCAATCAGCAGTTCAGCAAAATTTACAGTATTTGCACAATATATGAACATAAGGTAGTCAGAGAATGTACATAGTTACAATATTTACAAAGTTATACATTGCACCTAGGTGTTTCAAAGATAGTGTGAGTAAGTAAGTAACAGAGGTCTCAGGGGGTGTCCTCCTACTAGGGGGTGGTAATTCAGGGAGGGTCATTGCAGTTGCAAAGAGGGGTATCATAAAGGTGGGACTTAAGTAGGCCTTTGAATGTGGTTGAGCGATTTTGTAGTCTGAGGTCAGAAGGGAGGGTGTTCCATGCTTTTGCAACCTCATGGGAGAAAAGGGCTTCTCCAGAGCTATTCTTACATGGATTGACTTCAATCAGGGCTTTGTTACTGGATTGTTGTTCCCTGCTGGAGTTGTAGAAATTTAAGATGCCAGCTAGTGCAGTGGTTCTTTCAGGGTGATATAAAATATGATGAGCTATGGTGATTTGGTGGTAGCTTAGTAATTTTGGAAATTCTAACCAGTGTAGTTTATGTAGGACCTGGCAGTGGTGGGAGTGTGCTTTAGCACTGGCTGCGAACCTAGTGGAGAGTTTATTCAGGTCAGCTTTATTTATGTTAGTTAGAACTGGGGAGGCATATAGTAATGTTGATAATAAGTGAGTTCTGGCTATGGTAGTTCTAGACTTGGAGGTTAGGAACTGTTTGCTACAATAGAGACATCCTAGCTTTTGTGGACTTTACAGATAGTTTGGGATATGTGCTTACTGTATTTAAGTTGTTGGTCAATAGTAACACCTAATAGCTTGGCCTCTGGTACTGGGGTGATGATGGTATTATTGGCTGAGAGTATGGCATATGGGGGGGGGGTCACTGGGCTTAGTTGAGTTGTCCGCATATGTTATTTTGCAGAGGTTTTACACTGGATGCCCTTCCTGACGTAACCCTCCCCATTTATCCGGCTTGGGACTGGCATGAAGAAATGCACTGGCTTGTGCATCCCCAGTGGCTGAATGAAGAAAATGAGAGAGAGAGAGAGCAGGTTGGATGATGTGGGGATAGTGAATCAGGAAGTGAAACAGATTAGCAAGGAGGAAGTACAGACAGCTATGAAGAGGATGAAGAATGGAAAAGGTGTTGGTCCAGATGACATACCAGTGGAAGCATGGAGGTGCTTAGGAGAAATGGCAGTGGAGTTCTTAACCAGATTGTTTACTGAAATCTTGGAAAGTCAGAAGGTGCCTGAGGAGTGGAGGAAAAAGTGTTTTGGTACCTATTTTTAAGAATGAGGGTGATGTGCACAGTTGTAGTAACTACAGAGGGATAAAACTGATCAGTCACTGCTTGAAGTTATGGGAAAGAGTAGTGGAAGCTAGGTTAAGAAGGGAGGTGATGATTAGTGATCAGCAGTATGGTTTCATGCCGGAAAAGAGCACTACAGATGCAATGTTTGCTCTGAGACTGTTGATGGAGAAATATAAGGAAGGTCAGAAGGAGTTGCACTGTGTCTTTGTGGACTTGGAGAAAGCATATGATAGGGTGCCTAGAGAGGAGTTGTGGTATTGTATGAGGAAGTCAGGAGTGGCAGAGAAGTATGTAAGAGTGGTACAGGATATGTACAAGGGTAGTGTGACAGTGGTGAAGTCTTCTGTAGGAGTGACAGATCCGTTTAAGGTGGAGGTGTGATTACATCAAGGATCAGCTCTGAGCCCTTTCTTATTTGCAATGGTGATGGACAGGTTGACAGACAAGATCAGACATGAGGCCCCATGGACTATGATGTTTATAGATGACATTGCGACCTGTAGTGAGAGTAGGGACCAAGTTGAGGAGACCCTGGAGAGGTGGAGATATGCTCTAGAGAGGAGAAGAATCAAGGTCAGCAGGACTAAGACAGAATATATGTGTGTGAATGAGAGGGAGGATAGAGGAATGGTGAGGATGCAGGGAGTAGAGTTGGCAAAGATGGATGAGTTTAAGCACTTGGGATCAACAGTTCAGAGTAATGGTGAGTGTGGAAGAGAGGTGAAGAAGAGAGTACAGGCAGGGTGGAATGGGTGGAGAAGAGTGTTAGGAGTGATTTGTCACAGACGAGTACCAGTAAGAGTGAAAGGGAAGGACTACAAGAGGGTAGTGAGTCCAGCTATGTTGTATGGGTTGGAGATGGTGGCATTGAAAAAAAAGGCAGGAGTCAGAGCTGGAAGTGGCAGTGATAAAGATGTTAAGATTTGCACTGGGTGTGACAAGGGTGGACAGGATTAGGAATCAGTATATTAGAGGGTCAGCTCAGGTTGAATGGTTTGGAGCCAAAGTCAGAGAGGCGAGATTGCATTGGTTTGGACATGTGCTGATGAGGGATGATCAGTATATTGGGAAAAGGATGCTAAGGATGGAGCTGCCAGGTAAGAGGAACAGAGGAAGGCCTAAGATAAGGTTTATGGATGGGGTAAGAGAGGACTTGCAGGTGGTTGGTGTGATAGAACAATATGCAGGGGACAGGAAGAAATGGAAACAGATGATCCACTGTAGCAACCCCTAATGGGAACAGCCAAAAGAGAAGAAGACTGGGCTTAGTTGGGTGAAATAATATTAGCTGTGTTTTTTTGGGTTTAGTATCAGTTGGTGATAGCTTAGCCAGTTCTCTATTTCAATGAAGGATTCTTGGGCTTTACTTTGTAGACGATGGATGTTGGGGGCTGAACAGATTAGGGTTGTATCATCTGTGTATTGGACAATGTCTGTGGTAGTGGTTGCTTGGTGGATTTTGTAAATATGTTAAAGAGAAGGGGGCCTAGGATTGAGCCTTCGGTGATGCCATATGTAACTGGGAGTGGAGGGTATAGGGAGTTGAGCCATTTGACAGACTGTGAGCAGTTGGTAAGGTAACTGTTAAACCAGTGGCGAGAGGGATTATTGAGGTTAAGTTCAGAGAGGCAGTCAAGGTGTTTGTTGTGGGGAACTGCATCAAACGCTTTGGATAAATCAAGGAAAGTGGTGGATACTAGTTCCGCTTGGTTCCTGTATGAATTTATGGTATTAGAGAAGTTAATAAGGGCAGTGGTTGTGCTATGTAATGGTCTAAATCCATGTTGGGTTTTAGATAGTAGATTGTTGAGTAGTAGGTAGGTAAGGAGTTGGTGGTGAATGCATCTTTCTAGAATCTTTGATAGGGGTGATAGGATTGAAATGGGATGGTAGTTGGAGAGGTCAGTAGAGGAGCTGGCCTTGTGGAGGGGTATGCTGTATGAGGATTTCCACAGGGATGGGGCGGTGCACTCGGAAATCAATCTATTAATCAGTATGGAGATGGGGTAGGATTGGCTTTGGGTGCGATTTGGAGATATTCGGCTGGTAGATTGTCAGCTGGGAGAGTGTTTGGTTTGAGTTTTGCTAAGAGTTTTTGAATGGTTGATGTTGGTACTGGTTTGAGGGAGAAGGGGATGGGGTTAGCTTGGGATTTTGGAGGTTGTGGTTGGGTTAAGGTTGTTAACTCATTTATGAGCTTCAGTATGGATTAGGTGAAATAGTTGTTGAAGCTTGAGGCTATGTCAAGGTCTGTGCCTTCGATGTTTGATGGTGGTGTGGTGGCTTTTCCAGACTGGAGCATGTTGTTGACTGCAGCCCAGAACATTTGTGGGTTGTTACTGTATTTTCTTTGTAAGGAAATATAGTGGTTTTGTTTGTCCATTTTGACCTGTTTTTTTTTTTTGCTTTATTCCTGAGTTTAGAAAAGATTTGCCTAATTTTGGGTGCTTTGTATTGGCGCCATAATTTCCAAGCTTTATCCCTATCCTTTAGTAGGGTTTTTGTGGATTTCTGTAGCCAGGGGGTGGGGTTATTGGAAACCCTAATTGCTTTGAGAGGGGCTAATTGGTTTAATATCCCTAGGAATGTGGAGTTAAAGTATTTGACTGCATTGTCCAGGGGGAGGGTTTTGAGTGGGGCCCAGTTACAGGATTTTAAGGTTTCTGAGAATTGCTCTGACGGGAAGTTTTTTGGGAACAGATCATTAGTAGGGAAGGTGGGTTAGAACATTTAATTTTGTGCCGAAGGAGAAAAGTTGGATTAAGGTCGATGAACGAGTTGGGCAAGGTTCCACATTGATGGGCAGTGTTGGGCTGGTTGGTGAGGATTCAATCTAGGGTGGATTCTCTTTTGGTGGTCTTGTTAATACATGTGGGTGAGTGTATGAGTTGAGTGAAACTATATAGGTTGATGTGGTTGGTGGCTGCTGGCAAGTGTATATTGTTCCAGTCAATGTTGACATTGCCTAGGACTATGGTCTCTAGAGAGTGGGTGTGGGAAGCACAATGGAGTATAGATTCCAGGGTATTAAGGTTTTCCCCTGGTGGTATATATATATATGCTGAGTAAGTTTACTTGTTTGTGTTCGTTAAGAAGGAGTTTAGCGAATAAGGTTTCAGCATTGTTAAAATTTGGGGTTTCTTTTTGTAAGAGCTGGACTTCTAAGTTGGATTTATAAAGAAGGGTGGTACCTCCACCTCTTCTTTGTGCTCTGTCTACTCTTAGTATATTATAGCCAGGTGGGGTTAAAGAATTGTCTTTAATATGGGGCTTAAGCCATGTTTCTGTGATGGTTATTATATCTGGGTTGTATGTGGAGATGGCTGAATGTAACTGTTCTATTTTATTCATGATACTATGAATATTCAAGTTTAGTATAAGTACATCAGTGGATTTATGCTTAAATGGGAGGTGGGAGTTGGGTGGGTCTTTGAGGATAGTTGCTGGGCCAGGGTTGGGGTGGATGTCCCCACCTAGCAACAGTTGAGCTGTTATGTTGGTAATGATTTTAAGGTAGAATATAGTTAAGAAGTGAAGTCTGAGGTTGGGATGTTTTTTGGGCTGTGAGGTGTAATGGAGTGTGGAGGCAAGTTGGAAGAGAAAAGGGGGATGAGTGACTGGGAGAGTGTATGTCTGTATGGGGGGGTTATATGTTGTATGGGGGAGAGGTGGGGGATCTCCTGCAGTGCAGATAGATGAGTGGGTGGTGATAGGTGGTGTTAATGGAGAGAAAGTATGAGAGGTGGTTAAGGAGAGTAGGAGTATGGGGATGGAATAGTGGCGGGGGTGGGGAGTGTGAGTCATACTGTCAGAGAGATCTATGTGTTGCGATGCTGTGGGTGGGGGGAGTGGAAGGTATGTGCGGTTTTTGCTAGAGGAGTAGTACTGGGTTTAAGAAGTGAGTGGGTTGAGGGGAGGGAGGTGGTAGCCTAGTGGTGTGTGAGTGTGACTATTGTTGTAGAGTTGTGTGTTTGTGATTGGGTGGTGGGTATGGAAGGTAAGTCAGGTGATTTGGGCTAGGAATAAATGCATGAGTAGTGGGGGTGGGGAATGGGGGTAGGGTAGGGGAGTGGAGTGACCCCGAGTGTTAGCGAGGGTGAACAGATTGAGGATGCACCAAGCCATGCAGGTATGCGACTTCTGAATCAATCAGTAAGCTGTGTGTCAATAAGGTGAGTTTAATTGGGGGAAACAAAAATAGGCCAATGATTAAAGTGGGAAGAATAGACTTGGCTGAGGCTTGGTAACTTGTAATTCTTATCCAGGGGTAGAGTTTAGCAGCTTAGAACTATGAAGACTTTAATAGGGCTGCACTAAGGTGGATGTGGGGGCCAGATAGAGAGCAAATAGCTGAGGTGGCTACAGTACGGGTTCTTAGCTTCGCTAGCTAGTGAGATCTGCCGCTAGAAATCACTTTTTCCACTGCCCACCCTGGTGTTGTGTTAACAATTGGTTATGTTGAAACTTAACCTTTCAATATTATTATAAAATAGGAGCTTGAGAGCTTCAGTGGTCACTTGTTTAATGGGGCTGCAAGCAGGAGGTTACTTTTTGGAACCTGGGACCAGTACATTATTTCTTAAGCAAGCTCTGTGATTATAAAAAAGATGGAGGGTTGTGAAAGAGCGAAGAAAGCACAAATAGCTGTAAAGACAAGTCCAACTACTTACAAAAAAAAAAATAGGCAGAGGACAGAGCTGTGGGTGGCCCGTGGTAGAACTAACAGACCTGTGGGGAGTGACTACAGAAGTTATTTGAGGCTTCAGCTGGATCGAATAATGCAATTGGTTGCTTTTCTGGCCACAAGGTGGCACTATTGAGCAGACTTTGATGCCGGATAACCAGCAGTATCCAGTTTAAGCTAATGCCAGTGCGACTACTTGTAGGAGTAAAAGATTTAATAGTGGGGCTTTGACATAGAGTTTTGTCCACAAGAGTAGATGGGCTGTGCGGTAGTAGTCTTTATTTGTAAAACAGGCACAGCACAAGTATTATCGCAAACAAAACAGGATGCGATTAACATCAGAAATACACTACACTGCGCTTATGTGCTTGGGTTATGCGAAAGTACACTGCACATAGAAAAGTGCATAGTATGGATACTATGAAAGACGGTAAGGTGTTGGCCCTTTAATATCAAGAAAAGTTATAATAACGACTGTATATATATATATATATATATATATATATATATATATATATATACACACACACACACACACACACACACACACACACACACACACACACACACACACACACACACATATATATATTTATGTATGTGTGTATATATGTATATATATATATATATATATATATATATATATAAATATATATATATATATATATATATATATATATATATATATATATATCACTG
>NC_056746.1:247427919-247542919 GCF_019279795.1 Protopterus annectens | reverse complement strand
ATATATATATATATATAGGTCCATGACAGAAGAATGAAATGTCGGATCACGGACGACCACATCGCCGAGACAACATCTCCAACAGCAGACATCCCCGACAATGGTAGGTCAAGGTATTATGGAACGGAACACATTTCCATTCCCATAATACACAAAATGAACACATTAAAATGTGTATAGCAGGGGGGCAAGCCACCCTGCACCCCCCACACTCCCCCTACTTAAATATACCAACTCTGAGATCACACTACAGTGAAAGAATGGGACTAACTCCCATTCTGCACTACTCTCCGTTGTCAGAGATGTCTGCTGTCGGTGATATCGTCTCGGCGATGTGGTCATCGGTGATCCGGTGTTTCATTCTTCTGGACCCAGATATATATATATATATATATATATATATATATATATATATATATATATATATATATATATATATATATATATATATATATATCTATATATATATATATATATATATATATATATATATAAATATATATATATATATATATATATATATATATATATATATATATATATATAAAATAGTTAGGTATTAGTAAATATATAGATATATACTCATGCATATCAGCTTCATCCCCCTAAGCTCACACACTGTTTGTACTTTATTTTGTACCCATTTTAAATTTATGTGTTTTGTAAGTTAATGTATAAACACTTCAGTGTTGGCAGTAGAACCACCCAGTCATTCATTCATTCATTCATTCATTCATTCATTCATTCATTCAATCCGTGATGGCCTATATATATCAAGTTCAAGGATGATGGGGAAAATGAAGCCTATCCTGGAACTCTGCAGGCGCAAGGCAGAGGAACTAACCCTGAATGGGATACCAGTCCATCACAGGATGGAGACACATTCAGTCACTCTCACACAGTATGTACACCTACAGGTGCATTGGAGGAATGCTAGGTCTCCATCATAGGATGGACACACTCAATCTCTCTCACACAGTATGTGCATCTATGGACCCTTGTTAGCAATATCATTTCTCCATCACATGCTTCTAACCTGAATATCTGAGAAAAATCCACATGGATACAGAGATGATTTAACAGACTGTATACAAAACACCTCATCTAAGAACTTAGCTTGCAAACCAAATATCTTAAGCTGGTAACTTTACCTGCTGCTCCTTTATGCCACACAAAGTTCTCATAATAAGCATTGTTTTTTACTTATTATGGATTGGAAATGTTACATTTTTTGTATTGTTGAATTTCTAGACTTTGTATTAGAGTGTTCAATGCTAGGTATTTGGTATTTTTTACCATCAAGAAGAAGTGTTCCAACTCCCAGAGGTTGCCCCTCAAAATGGCAGAGTGAATTGCATCTCTGATGATGCTGCTGTTCTTATCTTGGATTTCTTTCTCTTTTTATACTGTTGGTTGATTTCTTTGATACTTCAGTAACTGCTCAGGGATGTTAATGTTTTTTTTTCTGCATCTCTGATTATTTTGAAATAGTAACTCAAGAGCCTTACTCCCTAGGTGCCGTACCTTTCTCTAAAACCTAATCAGGATTCACGACTCTCAGATATACTAATCCTGTAGACTATATGAACCACTTTTCTTTACTGTTAGATTAGGGTCAGTATCTCATGAGTGGGCTATGGGTTTTATTATTATGGATGGATTATGATTATGTTGTTTTGAGCTATACATGCCTTGCATCCTGGGTTTCTGACCAGATTGAAGGCTTGTGACTTGAACATTTAATTTTTTGATTTCTAAGACACTAATGCAAAAAAGTCAGTACTTTTAATTTATTGAATATTTTCCTTAATCCCTCCTTAGACATTAAACTGAACACTGCTTACGCAGTGAAACAGTAGCACTATACTTTGGCTTAGTAGCCAGTTCAGTTAAATCTTAGCTTAGGCCAGTCAATTAAAGGCAAGAGTTATTACTTCTCAAAGAACTATTTAACAGTTGTGATCAAGATTTTGTCACCATAGTCACCCCTTGACAGAAGTAAATTACTATCAACAAGGTGCCATATTTTGAGTTCTTTTCATGCACACATCATTCAGTTATTCATTCACTTATTCATTCATTCATTCATTCATTCATTCATTCATTCATTCATTCATTCATTCATTCCTTCCTTCCTTCCTTCCTTCCTTCCTTCCTTCCTTCCTTCCTTCCTTCCTTCCTTCCTTCCTTCCTTCTTTCATTCATTTATTCATTAATACTCTTCTGGTGGAAGGAGATAGTCATTTTTCTGTGGCCTATTTCCTTCCCAGGGCCCCTTTTTCTTCTCTTTCCCAGGCTCCATGAATGCCTTCATAGATTTGTCTCCATCTGCCCAAACTGGAAGCTTATTCCATGGGTTCATCACTCTTTTTGAGAAGAAGATTTTTTTTATATCTTTGTTTAATGAGGATATTCTACAGCTTTATCTTATACCCTCACTGCTTCTATTTGTTTTTCAGTTCTATTCCCCAACAATCTTCCATTATTGTTTTATGAACCTCCCTCATGTTTCTCTATCCCTTATGAAATGCAGTGAGCATACAGCTGCAATCCTCCAGCTGGACTAGCTGTTTCTCCACCATTTCCTTTTTCATTGCTTCATCCACTTCTCTTCTCTTCTTTCCTTCCTTCCCACCAAAGGGTTCCAATTTTCATTTTCTTTGTGAATAACCTATACCATTTGGGTGAATCTCTTCTAGTGCAAAACTTCAGGAGAGGTCTTTCCCTTTATCTCTGGGTGTATGTGCTCCATCTGTTACTGTTAGGTTATGCTGTGCTGTGACCGCAGCCCTAGTCTTTTTCTTTCACCTTCTAATTCTGTCTCTTAACCTATCCTCTTCATTTTCTCCTGGGTCATCTGGTGGATGCTGCATTGTTTTTTGCCATGAGCCACTAGCCATTGGTTTCTAACCTCACTTGCAATGATTGAATGTGTCCCCTTCCCCCATCCTTTTGTAAACCCCCATTTTTGCTTTGAGTAATTTACAAGTGATTTCTTCCCTAATATCTGTCTCTACCTCTTTGTGTTTCCCCTCTGTATCACCCATAAAGATAATTTTCCACATCATAACTACTTTTGTTTATTATAAAGGGTTTCTGTGACGCCGGTTATGTCCACACCGTCGCTCTTTAGGATAGTCTTTCATTCATCCATATCATTCCCAGGCTCCTGGTGTTTCTCAGTACAACAGTCCATCCCTGGGGTTTTGGATTTACCTCTTGTGACCTCTTCTACCTGTTGTTTCCCATGATGTGAACATCTGTCCTGCTACACTTGTTCCTCTGTCTAAATTGTTCTCAAACCTTGTCCACCTGTGTTTAAAGAAACAAAGAATCACAGTATTTTTCAAATCCCTCTTTCATCTAAGCAGCCCTGCTCAGACTGAGGAGAAACGTATCCTTTACATGTGACACTTTCTTATATCAGGTCGCCCCATATCCCCAAGCACATGTTTCTCCTTTAGCTGCTCTGACTCTTGGAAATTATAGTCACAGTTTTCCCCTTTCTTAGCCATGATTGTTTTGGACATAAAATGGACCCCCCCCCCCCAAAAAAAAGAAACATGCAGGCAGCCCAACACCTGGAATTTTTCTGCCATAGCCCTAACCCTTAATTAAGATGAAAGTTTTAGTTTCAGTTCACTGCTGCATTCATTTTTTACCAACTGATATTCATTATGTGTATGTCTGGACAGTTGCCTCTCTGCTGCCTTGCTGCATGTCTGGACATTTGCCCTCTCTGCTGCCTTGCTGTACTTCACTACAATTTTTGAAATTTATACCAAATTCCAAAATTTGTGCTGCGGTGGTGGTGCTGCGGTAGCGTTGTCGCCTCACAATATGACGTTGTCCTATTCGATTCTCAGCTAGAGCATCTTCTGTGTGGAGACGGCGTGAATGGGCGTACCTTCGTTGAAGGTTGTGCGTCAGAGCTGGCAACTCTGCATGTAAAAATCTACTGCCAATCATTAGCGGACCGGAGTTCCGCTGTGGTGACCCCTAACCGGGAAAAAGTCAAAAGACACAACAACCAAATTCCAAAATTTAGCCCCAGCCCAATCAAGTACCACTTACACTGCATGGACCTGAAATTACAGCCCTCATCAGCATTTCAGAAGAAAAGGTTTCCCAAAATCTGCAACATCACATAATAAAATAAAAGTGCTTTTTAATTCTACCACATCTCATTGTACACAATAAATAAATAAATTAGTTAAAAACCACACTTGTTGGGACTATGTGTACTGTATTATGATAAAATAGGGTATGAATCATCACTAGGAGCCAGAAAAGACTTAAAAAGAGCATCCAGAAAGGATTTGAAAAGGATGCTGGGAGAAACAGGAAGCCAAAAGGATGAAGAAGACTAGTACGACCCAAGAATACTTTAAGGGAGGTACTTAAATCAAATAAAAGGGTAAAGGCAGGAGGTTGGGGGCATGAGGAAGCACCTAAGGAGACCAGGACAGCAAAGGGTAAAATATCAAGAGACTGGGACAAAGCAACAAAAGAGGGGCCTAGCATATTTTCTGGTACATGAGGTAACAAAGGGTAGGAAAAGAAACAGGATACCAAATTAGAATCAGGATTATAATTCTGAATGGATTACCTATGCCTGTTTACATGAACAAAAATAAGATTATAATTCTGAATGAATTACTTATGCCTGCTTACATAAACAAAAATAAGAGCAGAACATAAGCATGGGAAAAGGGTAATGAAGGGGAGAGATGGACAGACAGGATAATGCATTATGGAAATGAGGATAAGCAGCTCCTGCACTAAGTGCTCAAAACTCAAGTTGGATGAACTCCACTCAAGGAGTTTTAAAGCGCTGGCCAGAATGTTCGCGAAGCTATTCATGGTCAACAGGTCCCTAGCTGAAGGGGGTTATTTGCAAGAGTGAAAGTGTGCCGTAGTTGCTTCAGTCCACAAGAGAGGAGAAAAAAACAGCCTCAGGAATAATAGGCCACCAAGTTTGACCCCAGTAGTAAAAAAAACATAGAGAATATGTTGATGAAAAGGATGATTGGTTTTTGGAGAACATTCATCTTCATGATTTCACCCAGCTTAACTCATTGCTTCCTACAAGGGTACACTTGCCAGGAAAGCAGAGCTCCTGTCCATCCTGTAAGAGTACACTCATCTTTACAGGAGACTTCCCTGTACTCCTGAAATGAGTATACACATCAGTGTTTTCAATGTCTAGTTTCTGTAGTCCTGGTACACATGCATACATAAATTTAAGACAGTAAAGAATCATCTACAAAGTGACATGATTTGCTAAGAATGCATAGTAAAACAGTATGAGATGTACAGATTCATATAAAACCAAAAAAAACTACTTAAATGACAAAAAAGAAACAAGCGTATTCCAGAGGTAGCGTTAAAGCCCACACACGCTGCGAGTAGTAAAATCCAAGTTTATTGTTAGCGCTTTCGAAGGGATCAATGCCCCAACGTCATCAGACAAAATTCATTACAATATCATCACCTTATATAGGAAATGAAACTACAAACAGTCAATTATTCAATTTAAGATAATTGCAGCGTGAAAACCACAATAGTTCAAAATGTTGGCTGGAAAACATTTCCTTTCATTACTTTTAAAACCATCTAGCTAAAATACTATTTAGTAGGAACAATACATGTATTAAAATAGATTAAATGTATACAAATAATTTATAATTTTATGCAGAATATGTCAAATGATACAAAAAATCCTATGTGTATATAAAATGTATTAAATAACCCTTATATGTATTTTTAAAAAACGTTTTTTAAAAACCATTTTTACACATCTTACACATTTTACTAGTGAATGGTGACATTACATTCTAAACCATCTAAAAAATACCCTGATCAAAAATACATAATAAAGATGTATACAAGCTATCATTTTAATGTATAAAATGATGCTGGCTACAGTATGTGTATGTAACTGTTCTAAGCACTGAACTCCTTATTGTTTAAAGATGACATACCTAACCATAAATCCCATACAGGTGTTTGCATTTCATATATGCCTTCCAGTTATTATGAAGTCAATAGACCACAGTCAAAAAAGGAAACAAAAAAGGGGACACATGCCCAACACAGACCCTTAAATTTAGGTACACCCATGTTCGTGGGCTGATTATCTACCCAGAGCCTTAAGTTTGAAAATGCATTTTATAGATGCATATTCATTTAGCCCGGGTGGGATATGTGCCGATGTTCAAATTTGCCACAAAAGTTCTTGCTCTTCTAGAATGAGTTGCCATGGACCCCCCCCCCCCGCAGATCACATTTTACTTGCTGTACCACTGCGTAGGTAAACTTGTGGGTCGGATTCTCTATAATATGTTTCCCTAGAGCATTATTGAGGTCACCCTTACTTATAGCATATTGGTGCTCATATATTCTTTGCTTCAACTTTCTCTCAGTTTTTCCGATGTAGTAAGAGGGACATAATTCACACCCAGCAACATAAACGACCCCTTTGGATTCACAATTGAACCTACCATTAATGGTAAATAATTTGTTTAATACTGTTAAATAAACAGTTGAACAAATTATAAAAAACATTACGGCTTGAAATTTGCCACTGATATTTACCATCTGACACACACACACAGACACACACACACACACACACAAACAGACACACACACACACACACACACACACACACACACACACACACACACACACACACACACACACACACACACACACACACACACATACACACACACAGTTTTGTACATTGATATGAGGCTAAGCCACGGTGGTACAGTGGTAGCATTGTTGCCTCACAGCAAGAGGTTCTCCTGTTCAATTCTCGGCTGGAGTGCCTTCTGTGTGGAGTCTGTATGTCCTCCCCGTGGTCGAGTGGTCTCCGAAAAACATGTGTGAATGGGTGTGCCTTCACTGAAGGTTGGGTGTCAGGCTGGCAACTCGGCACCATAAAAATCTACTGCCAATCATTAGCGGACCGGAGTTCCGCTGTTGCGACCCCCTAACCAAGAAAAGACAAACAGCAACATATAGTATGAGGCTATTATATGCTTAATTTAAATATGTTTTGCAATATCACAAAAGAGCAGTATGTTAAACCCTGTTGTTATGTATCACAGGAAAGCTTTCAAACACGTGAACAGTTCTCCTACTGACACTTTGAATTTATCTTACATACTTATAAAGATATAATAATTTGTATGACCATAACACTAAAAACTTTTGGCATATAAAAATGCATTTTTCTTTCTTATATCTGCAGTATAAAATCAGTATCTACAGAAAGACATACCTTTGATATTAACTCCAGTGTATAGCCCATTGTCTTCCAAAGAGCTAACATATATTGCATTTTTGTAATTTACATAATTTGCTAGGTACTGTAAATTTTATGAAGTGCATTTTCACTAGAAGATTTTGGAGAAAAGCTCTCAGGAAGCAACTGTTTTCCTGGCTTAGAAGATCTCAAGAAGCAAAGGCATTAATTACCTCCAGGCTTCTGGATTAAACGAGTAAGGTTTGCATCCATACATTCCTATCAGATGAACCTTACAAAATGTTAAGCTTAGGAAACTGGGAATGGGTAAATGGGGAATCAACTGATGTCATACACCTTGATGTCGATAAAGCTTTTTAATCTGCACCACATATTAAACTACTAGAAAACTAAATGGGTGGAGTGGATGATAAAATGATTACATGGGTCAAAGGGTGGCTGGAGTTAATGTAGAATGGTAGCAGTGAATGGGTACTGTCAGATGAAGTGCTGTAAGGATCAGTTCAAGAATCTCTGTTTTTCAGTGTGTTCATATTTGATGTAATAATGATCATAGAAACTAGGATTGACCTCTTTACAGATGACATCAAGAAAGCGGTAACAATAGGCAAAAGGTGAGCCAGCTTAAAAGAGACTTAAAAGAACTAGTGGCATTGGGTACAAGGTGGCAGATAAGGTTCAGTGCTACAAAATACACTGCCCTGCACCTAGGAAGCAACACCTTGGGCATATAGTCATGGGTGGTGGAGCTTATAACAATCAAGTGGAAAAAAAACATTGCTGTGATGAATCACCAGGAGCAAAGCTAGAAAATTATCAGGCAAGGCCAACAGGATGTTGACCTGGCTCAAAAGGGGCATTGACTTCAAAGATCAAGGAGTAATTAGGGGCATTGAGTTCAAAGATAAAGGAATAATTAGGGGCATTGAGTTCAAAGAGAAAGGAGTAATTAGGGGCATTGAGTTCAAAGAGAAAGGAGTAATTAGAGGCATTGAGTTCAAAGAGAAAGGAGTAATTAGGGGCATTGAGTTCAAAGATAAGGGAGTATTTAGAGGCATTGAGTTCAAAGATAAAGTAGTAATTCTCCCACTCTGTAGATCTCTAATCACACAACTGCATTGCTTTAGCTGATTCTAGTGACTATACAGGAAAAGACAGAGAGGGAGAGCAAGAAAGTGAGTAAAAATGAGGGAGGGAGAGAGAAGAACTGCTATTTATGGTAGAGATGAAAACTGCAAAGATGGTGGAGGGGTGGAAAGGATGACATATAAAGAGAGAATGCATAGGCTGGATGTGCATGCCATAGGAAAAGAGGGGAAATGTGGTTACATACTTTAGGTCTACAAAAAATATTAAGGGGAGTTGTGAAGTAACAGACCAGAAAAGGAAATGTGGGGTAGAAGATGACATGATCACCAAATAGAGGGAACAAATATAATGACATATTGTTTTGTTGGCAGCAAGTAAAACTGGTTCCCAGAATTGGTGGTGAAGAAGAAATCATTGATGGTATTAAGAATGGGTACTGCCTACCATCTCTAGAAACTTTCTTGAGAATTAAGTTCTCACATGATATAGGATTAGATTTCTTTGGCTAGGAAGATGTATTTCAATCAGAACTTGTTAACAAAATGTAATTTGTATGCACCACAGATAGTTATTTTTGTTTAGAGCATGTTATATAACATTAAAAATTTAGTAATAACATTTCAGTCTAGGTTCCTTTTGCTTATTTTTTAGTGTAATACCAAAATTGATTTGGCATAGTAATAGGATTTTTGTTAATTGATTGACATATTCAAAATGTGATGAGTATTTTAGATTTATGTACTTGTAAAAGCAAAATCTGACATACCTGGTACAAGTATTTACTGGAAGTAAACTCATTTTAATGGGCTTCTGAATGGAGCATTTATTTTGAGCTTGAATGTTGCTGTTTATGAGAAGTCGACTTCTAGATTACTTCATTTGACTCGTAAACACAATGATCAGACACTGAGAGATCTGTTTTTGCTGTTATTAAGATAATACTCTGATATTCTGGAAGAGAAGGATAGGTGATGGAACAGTCTAGATGAGGTGGTTTTCAGAGAAAAAGGATGAAATAATGCCAATGTATGACCTTCTGTTTTACGAAGTAAGAAAAGTTACATGACACAATACTATTAAACATAAAGGCAGCACACAGTCAGACAAAATGGTAAACACTAAAGTGGTTAATTCACTGTCTGGAGAGAGAAGGATAATTATGAATGAAAAGAGTCAGGAGATAGGCTAGAGATTCGAACCTGTGCAGTGACAACATTGAGGAATGATGTCTGTTACAGAAACCACTGAATGCACACTGTAGAAATTGACCAGACCAGTATTATTTTCTCAAACTTCATGATACTGGAAAGGGTTGTTGTTCTTGGTCTTTCAGCTTTTCCCAGTTAGGGGTCGCCTCAGCGGAACTCCGGTCCGCTAATGACTGCCAGTAGGTTTTTATGGTGCTGAGTTGCCAGCTCGACGCCCAACCTTCAACGAAGGCACGTCCATTCACACATGTCTTTCGGAATGCCACTCGACCATGGGGAGGACATGTAGACTCCACACAGAAGGCACTCCCAACACTCCAGCTGAGAATTGAATGGGAGAACCTATTGCTGTGAGGCAACAACGCTACCGCTGCACCACCATGGATACATGATACTGGAAAGGGTAATAATAATAATAATAATAATAATTATTATTATTATTATTATTATTATACACTGGCAAGATGGAGGAGTACTTTAAAAGCTGATACAGTAAAAAATATGGGTCTATATTATAACAACGAATGATCAAATGATAGACCGTTGTTATATCGAACACTAAAGTTCGAATTCACAAGACATCGAACGAACAACCAAAACAGAGATTTATTTCCCAGGGGAAAAAAAAATCACTGTTCCCAAAAAAGAAAAAGACATTAAAACATTGCATAAAGTGGAAGCCTTTGGCCCCCACACCCCCTGACATGGGAGGCTGTGCCCCCCACACCCCCCTACTTAAATATACCAACTCTGAGATCGCACTACAGTGCCGAAAATGGCAAAGTGACGAAGCGGCCAAGCAACTTCTTTCCCAGGGAAGGTATTCACTTATATGTCGCTTCGTCATTTTGCCTTTTCAACATTTCAAGTTCAACCAAGACACATTTGACAAAATGCGTCTTCGGTTATCTGATAGGAACCCAAAAATATATGGTGTACTGACATTACTGCCCTCCTTTATGATTCTATACAATTTAATTAGATGCTTTCATCGCAAAACATAACTTGTATTTATGTTATTTTCATAGAAATACTTTAGTATCTGTAAACAGGGTTTTCACTAGGCATTTTTCATATTTCTCATTGTCACAGTTCTTCCGCTTTTAAATATCACTTACAGCGGGACATAGCAATCTCCTTCCTGCATTTCTTTTTCTCACATTATGTTTTTTGTGCAGGTACACAACTAAATACTTAAAAGCTATAATACTATGTAGACTTGTTTTAGAATTTCAGTGTTCTACTTTTTTCAGCTTGCAGTTTTTTATATATGGTTCAAATTATTACAAACTCATCTCTGTTGAGAGAATTAGTCAGTTATTCCTTGTTTAGAAATAATGTAAATACAGATTTTAGTATAACTTATGAAAATACAGGCTAAAATCATTTTGTTTTAAACCCAGCATCGTCTCTGATTCTGAAACTGATCCCAAACCATTTAAGATAATTATCACAGAGCAGTGCACAGAGTGCAAAGATATAACCCTCTGCAGTCACACTGCTTTTTAAAATGTCATTCACATTGTTTTCTCGGTATGTGAACAAAAAGTGCAAGTACACATCAGGGATTATAAACCTTTTCTTGTTTAAACTAGCATAACAAAAATATAAACTATGAGAAAAAACATTTAACAGTTTCCTTTCGCACTTCCCATTTTGAGATTACCAGCCTCATTAATGACACAGGCAGTATATACTGTCCTCACAGGGAAGCAAACTCCAGCTGTGATTGTGCCTCACACCTGCAAATAGCAACATTTTCCAACGACTGTCATAATAAAGGTCTGGGAAAAAGTACAGTCACTAATAGTAATCTGAAAGTACATTTAAGCCTCTCTTTTTTCAGGGAGATATTTTAGTTTTGCAGTGCTGTGCATAAAAGTAATGTTTTAAATGTTGGAATACACTACATATAACTCTCCAGTTTCATAGTTTTAGAGCATATTCCTAAGATTTTTGGATTATTTTCATCAGGATGAAAATAGTTTTAGAAATGTGTGCTATAATTTTATTTTTCATTTTATTTTGTTGTTAACCAGGGTAAACCACTGATCCAGCTTGACTGTTTCTGTTTTCAAATTCAGTCTTGGAGACCATCACCAGCAAGCAATACAAAAGCTGAGGAAAAAGCACTTTTGTACAGTAAAAACAAAAAAACATCATTAAACCTATGGCTACATTCTGTAAAGTTCACGGAATCTGGTGACATGCCGATATCAGCAAAAAAGATGCAGATAACCATATGATATGTAAATATGCCACAGTGAACTTAGAATCTCTCAGCGCATAACAGAGTATCTCAGTAGTAATGGTGTGATATATATCAGTCATAGCTACTCCATAAGTCATGAAAAATCACTGTCAAAGTGTGACGTACATTAACAAAGTTATGGACAGAATCTTACAATCTAAGTAGCCTGGCATTCGTAAATACATATCTACAACAGAATCTCCCCAGTAAATTTACAGTCAATTACAGAATATCTACGTAACTCCATTATTATTAAGATATGCTAGCTATCACTTATGGATTCTGACAGAATCCATAAAGTTTCTAATAAAAAAATGAATAAAGGTGAAGGACAATCAGGGCCACATTGCCACAACGAAATTAGCTACCAGTGGGTGTTGGACACGTGTGGGGAACAGAACAGACCACACACCAAAGGTAATAGGGGTAACGGGGAGATAGAAAAGCAGATGGGTTTGTGGGTGAGGAAGAAGGACACACAAGAGGTATGTTGGAATAGAAAAATCTGAGGGACAATCAGAGGAGCATGGGCAATGTTTTTTTTTTTTGTTGGAAATCAGCCCCATTTTTTTATTTTTTAAGAAAAGAAGGAAAGGTAAAGATAGAAAAAAGAGGAGGAGAAGGCCATCACACCAGGTATACCCATGTAACAAATATCACAACACATGACAGACAAAGGCTGGAAATAAACAGTAAGGGCAAGTAAATTACACAGATGGCACACTGCACAACATGGGCAAAGGAAAATCATCAAACAGGGTTGGAATGCATGCCAGCTATAATGAAAGGCAGAAATACATATGCACTTATGCACATCACAGTATGACATATTGCAAACTATGTGGCAGTTGTACCTGAATGTGTATGATGAATGGTAGATGTGTGTTGTAGGGTAATAAGGAAGGATCACAGCACACATGGGATAAATAAACCAATATCCAAGTAGTCCATCGGCAGTGCAGGTATAAGCCATGCAACATCACAGATGAGCAAATGCAGATCTTGGAATGCTAGATAATACCAGCAGAGGACAGAACAGAACCTCAGACTATGCATGTGAAAAGTAAACAACCAAGCACAGTGCTAAACAGCAGTACTGGAGTACAGCAGCAAACTGGCTGCTACTTACACAAGTAGGTATACACAACCCAAACACATGCATAATAGAATGCATATGTCACACACATAAGCCATGCCAAAGGCAACACACAGGTGTAGACGTATATGTATGACCTTCAGTGGCCTAACAGGAAATTAGATGAAAGCAATATGAATGGCACGTAATAATAATATATGGTCACAAATCTAACAGTTCTGCTATATAAAAAATAACAGGCTGTGCACATGAATTTCGACAACATACACTGCTTAAAATGTAACATACAAGTGTAACAAGAACAAGGATGTAGTGCAAGCAGTAGCCAGTGACTTGTGTGCAGATGTCCTGTATCTGTATCATGGCCATAGAGCTGGCACACGTTGACCTTTTAACCAAACTAATGCATGAAAATGGAAAAGAATTCCAACAAAGGTGAACATATCTGCAAGATATATTACATACCTACAAAGGTGGAAGGCAGGTGGATAATATGGGCCCCATCAAGGAAGATATGGCATCCAATATCTGTAGGTAAATGGTAAAGCAGGATGACAGAGTAAGGTGACTTATTGCAAATGCATGTCTGTACCACACAGGGTGGTGTTGAAGTCAACCCAAAATACATTTAGGAAATGGCAAATGTATGTCATATGGGCAGAGTGCATTACCAACATCAACAGAAATGGGCATGTATAAGTAACACACAGTATCATGCAGTCATATAACAGCAACAGGCATAGGTAAGCATGATAAGCATTATTATCACATACACTGTCCTGCCAGTGTAAAACAGCATGTGAAATAAACAACTACATGTATGTGTCATGGACCCTGGTCATTACTGAGTAGTGGCAGTCCTATGAGCAACAGTACAACACATTAGTATTAACATTAAGTCAGAGACTGCTCACATTTCGAAGGTGCAGCGGGGCTTCCCTAGGGATTGGAATATGTGCAGAGGCATGCATGTAAATCAATGAATATGTACACCATTTCCAAAATGTGAATAATGAATGGATACAGAAATATAACATAGACCAAATATGGCATCCTGTACTGTTAATGAATAAATTATCATTATTGTGGAGTATACATGAATGTTACATTGGTGGTCTCAGCATTGCCAACACATACACGCAATGCCATTCTACCAGTGGGATAGCATGGCCACTGTCATCCAAAACACATTGGCAAGGACATGTCCTTCTATTGTACATACATAATATGGCAAAATGCAAATCATAACCATACCACTGTGGTAGTGGTGGACTGTGGGCAGCATGCATTTTGTGAGTTTCTGTTAGTGGCACACATGTTTACAGTGGAACTGTTGCAAAAGTAGGTACATGTTAACTGCTAAAATTCATGGACAGCTGAATGTCGAACGAAAGTCTAGTGTGGTAACTGGTGTCATGCACACATTGAAACATAATGGTAATTGTCACATGATATCTACATTGTATGTCTGGACCTGTAACACGTAAGCATGGCAGAAAAATAGTATGCATGCACAAATGTACATATACAGTCTAATCACTGATATGGCAAACACCATGGTGGCAGCATTACACATATGGATCACACATACAATATTTACAGAGCTGAGGGACTGCCCTTATGGGAGTGAACATCCTGAATGATCTCTTGGGCTATCTCCCTGAAAAAGTTATGCTTAGCCCATGCCATGTCCCAAAAGGAATTCCCCACCATGCTTCTCATCTGTGTATGGAACACATCGGATGCCACCTCCTGGCTCTGCTCCAGATAATCAGCTTTTTGTTGTTTCCTGGTGTCATTTCCTCTGCGGTGCAGCAGGGATGATGGCTTGTGCAGGTCCAGCCTCTTTGTTGTCATCCTCATCTCTGTCATGGTTGTCATCAATGGAGGACTCTGGCAGTGACCTGGCATATACTTTTTGTGGACATCTGGTTGGTGATTGTCCAAAGGTCCCATGCTCTGTCAAAGAATCACATCACAGGACAGGAATTACATACGCATACTTGATACTACCTCTCTGCATAACATACCCACTGTGACACAATGAACAGGTAGAACACAGTAATCATGAAACCTTGCAATACGTTATGATGATAGTTAACTGTACCACCATAAGCGATGTATGTCAGTAATCAGAACCATAACAATGAAGAACAATGTCTATCAGGTCAACATTCCTGTGAAAATCATAGCTGACTTTAAACTGAAACTGATGTGCATATCTGCAGTCTAACACACATTAAGTAACATCTCATCGACATGTGTCATCTGCATATCAGAATATGAGAATGAAGGTATATTAGCATACATGGCAGGTCTCATTTAAAAAAAAATAAAAAAACAATCTCAGATGAAGAGATTATTATGTAGCACAATTGTAAATAACAGATTTGTTGCTAGCAGATGGCTCCTCATGCACACAACACCTTCCCTATTCCCCACTATCTAGGCATGGACATTTTCAGTACAGGAACATATCAGGGACACTGTATCCATGACACAATGTGAGCAGCTTACTCAAGGCCATGTCATGGCATGTATAACAGAACCTACCAGTGGAACAGACATGACCTGAAGAGTTGTTTAGTGGCCAGCACTAAGCATGATGCAAAGCCGACACACTTAACCTATCCTGACATTTGAAGTGAAGCATGCCATAATACTGTCTCATGCAACATTCACTTAACATTACTTTGCAAAGCAATACTGGGGAAATGACAACATAACAGTAGTATTGGGACCTGCACTGTTTAGTAATGATGTATGATTCAGTAAATAGTCCAGATGACTGTTTGACAAAAATATCAGTATTGTCATGTTTTTCCTTGTATGTGTGCCCTGAGCATTTATGCTTGTGTGTGAATGCCAAATGTATTTCATGTGTCTATGCATGTAATACGTTGTATGAACAGCCACCAGTTAATTCTGTTAGACAGAGTGAGATGACAATATTATGGAAAATATAAAAGCCATGTGCCAAACAGCTGATCCAGGCAACATGGTCATTGGCTGACTCCACATCAGATTAAGGAATACAACACAACACAACACAACACAATAGTAATAATTTTCAGTCCTAAACACAGTGACAGCCTGTGATACATGAGACTCTGGTATATGTTGTACATTATTGCCTGCCTACAAATGCATGGATGACCTACATACATTTATAAGCAATCAGCAAACAGCCTGATGCTGCTTTGTGATAGAAATGGTGCATAGAAATGCCAATGTGCACAAATATCCTTAAACATAAGACACAGGTATGTTTTAACCATACTGTCAAAGGTATTCTAGGCAGATGCAATACACATGTTATACTGAAGGGCATGCCACACAGTCTGCAAACAACAGTATCAACACTGACACAGCAGACACCCATACAGTATGTGAATAGGGAGGCTATGCACAACAGATCAGTCACTGAGACCCATATCCATTCATATAAGTGAGCCAACACATGCATTATCAACATCAGGCAAAGCACTATAAAATTACATGTGAAACATCCATATTAACATTACTGTGATAGCTACACATAACTGATTGTCGTTTAGGCTGTGGCCTACATTTCAGAACCTATCTTTGGAAAACATGATTTGCTGCTAAATGATATTTAAACAGATTTTTAATTAAATCAGACCTATAAGCACAGGTATAATATGAGTATTGCACTTACCCTACTGATACATGATGAGTATTCCTGCATTATAATCAATATACATGGTAATGTCAAACATACGAGCCTGTAACAAGGATCAAATACATTTTATTTAACAAAACAAAGTATCATTCTCTGCCTCTGCTGCTCCTCCAGCCTGTGCATCTGCTTGATGTACAGAGCACACTAGTGAGTCCTGTCCTAATCACCTGTAAAAAGAAAATAGCAAGTGTGAATGTAGTTCCCAAATAACGGTGATACACAGTGCTCAGATCAGGTTTTCAAAATGTTATCTCGAAGAGCATCACAGAATCACCATACATATTGTATAATGTTGCACACAAACTCTGTTATATCTTGGAACAGAAGTGAACACAGATTGGGGATTCAAGCGTGCAAGTCTAAGCTACACCCACACTCTAACTCTGACACCTAACTGCCTAGCTAGTCCATCTTACTTGAGAAGGAATGGTGGGAATGCAATGAGAAGACATGGAGCAATGAATGTGCAGGCATGGGGTAGTACTACAGATCACAGCTTAGGCTTTACAAAAAGGACAAGCTACTGCGCATTTATTTAAATAAGTTGTAAGCATGAATGCATGTCAGCACATTGGTCACAACCGATAGCACCAAATGAAAACTTTCATTCCTCAGAGAGTGGACCACTATCTTGTAACACATATCTGCTGTTAACACACAACTACAATGTGCTGTACATCATGGACAGAGCAATGTATTTTATGTACGAGGACATAAAACATGTACAGGTATTCATTGGCAAAGCACACATCATAAATCAAGCTCATACAAGCTATCTGTGAATCTCCCTGTTCTGTATTCCAACTGTATTTCTAACAATCTTACTCCCTCCAAATATAAGGATGAGAAGATTGCTGAATTCAATTTAATAAAAAAATAGACATTTATACATGAAATTCATTTTGCAAATGTTGGCAAATTCCACAAAACCTTTTGGCAGAAATATACCAGTCTTTTCCAAGCTTTACACATAATAACACAGTAGTAAAAGAGGTGCTGTTGGCAAAACATTATGGAGATACTTGTAGAAATCCAATGAAGATCTGTTATTCATAAGCATGCTCAAAATAACAGTTAATATTAATAAGCAGCTATGTAGAGCAGTATTTTCAACAATGTGTGAAACACCACACAGTTTTAAGAATATAATGAAAGCTTTCCAGTATGTGGATTTGAACCCACACCTCACCAGCTTATATACTGTATATACACACACACACACACACACATATATATATATATATATATATATATATATATATATATATATATATATATATATATATATGTATATATATACACACACACACTAGCCTGTTTCTTTACAGGCTGATCTAAAATCCACCCTTTGTTTCTTCTGAACAAACTAGTATTGCATGTGTGTATCTGTATTCCTGCAGATAACAGATGAATACAAAAATAACAGACACATAAATGCTGTAGGCCATCATGACCAACACAAATACCCTCTATCATCAAATATTACAACTGAAAATATATGTTTAGCCAGTTGGACATACATTTCGCTTGTGTTAAACTAACAGAACTGTAATAAGAATGTTCACTTTTTTAAGAGGAATGGATTATTAAAGTTATTTATGAGTTATATTTAACACATACACAGGTATACTAGGCAATATTGTTGAGGTATTACAGATAATTATGAAATGCATAGTCATCAGCAGTCTAGGTGCTATAGGCGTCAGTGATACATGACTATAGTGGATATGTGAAATGATGTCGTTATATGTTGGAAAACAGGTATACATCTACAATGTTTAATATTAAGCACATTATAAATGTTACTGAATAAATAAACCCCATGGGAATAGAACCCATTACTTATAGAGAGAACAGTCACCATGTCTTCTTAATTATTCAGATGAGCTAATTGTCATAAAAGCTATTTAATGGTTTTAAAAGGTATTGTACCAGGTATATTTGGGACACAGCTATATCTCTGAATTCCATGTGAATGTCCAGGTATAAGTAGGATTGTGACACTTACTGTAGGCATACTCAGCTCTCGATGTACCTCAGCAAACCTCCAGTGAAGCTTCTCTGTGTCCCTCCAATACAGGTCATCATAGCAGTGGCGAACCTGCACTCCAGTCTGGTAGACCCCTGTACATCGCCAATGTTCCCTCACAGTCTGGTTCCAAATGTCGATCATCGTGAATGTCCATGGTCAGGCTCTCATGCAATGCTCCAGTCCAGCATAGATAGTCAGCATTTGGGTGATCTCCTCTACAGTCCAATTGGGCAGCTAGACATGTTGAAGCTTCCTGGAAGTAGTCATCTGAATAATGTTGATAAAGTTGATAATACCCAATTTAGAAATACACAATTCAGAAAATTGCTCACTGAGGTCCCACTCAGTTTGCAGTTATCAATGGTCTGATCTGTAAATGTATAAAAATCAATATTTAAAAATGGCACTTATGTCATGTTATAAGATCATTAGAAGGTAATTGGCACATACTAGACATGGTCCCGTTTAATGGTACCTATTAGGTACTTGTGCTGAGCACCTTTCTGTTACACCAAGCTATTGGTTAATGCACCGAATTACGAGAACGTTCATGGATGTAAGTAAATGAGATTCCAAACCTTGACTTTTAATGAGGCTCATTAATTATGCATTGCAGAAATGGTATTTAAAAGATGCATGCACATAGCTAGGCTTGCTTTCCGTTATACTTAACTCAAAGGTAGCTGCAAAGGTAATTTTGCACCTGCTAGCATTGCTGTGTTGTAAAATGTTTCCCTCCTTATAGCCCTATGTTAACATTACTCCTTATCAAAGTATGTGTATGAGGTTAGACTGATGTATTTATGGAAAAATGTGTGCACTATGAAAAATGTTTGTGAATTACTGGAGGGGTGTGGGATTGACCTGCATGTGTACAGGTGGTTACGTCTGCATCAATAACATGTAGTCCTTTCCCATATTCAGTTGTACATTTAGATGTACATACCACAACTGAGCAATATATAAAGCTGGATTCATGGATTTTCTGTATATATTTCTGTTGACTCCATACACTCTGTGATACATGTATGGAAAACTATGGATTCTGACATTATCCACATGTTGCTGTGTGGTCTGTATTTGTATTGGTGTTAGATGCTTCTTAAAACAATTATTAGAACTACTAACTCAATACAAAAAGGACCCATGCTGGCTGTGGTCTGCTTATGGATCCTGAGGCATTATGATGCTTTCCATAAGTTGTTCAGTTGGTAATTTACAGATACTCTCTGTGAATGTGGGTGGCATTCCCTACTCAGCAATGATTGTGTTGATATAAGCTCATCCTGTGTAACCTGTCATATGACTGATTGTGTTACTCTGGTTGTCTGTTTAGACTGCAGTTATATTACAGCTACAGCCATCGCACATTTCTGTTGTACACATATGTTATGTGTAGTATGTACATGTGAAATGCATGGACAGTGTTTAGCTCCTGTGGCACAAAGTTGCTGTGTTTGGATTTTCAGTACTCTGATATCCACTGTAAGGGGTTCAAATTCCACAAACAGCCTCTAAATGTCACAACTTATGTTGCTGTTCCAAGTGAAAGTACTCATGCAGTGTTTTATGGTGTTATATGTCACACTATTATATGACACAGGGACTGTTTCCTAAATTTTGCATTGCACAGGACTGCATAGAGTTTACAGTGGCATCAGCTGTCTATATAATCATCTTCATATGTGGACCCCCACATGACTCTAACCATGTACATATAACTGTCTTTCATTTGGCAAACAGATCTAGGGGCAACAATTTCTCCTCACAGGAGAGCAAGATTATAATATCTGCTCTGCACCAACATGGATGGAGACTTCTTAGACAGGCAGGAAACACAGTATAGAGGAATAACATCTGGACCGACCTCACCACCATGATTAATGCTGTAGGAAGTCACAATAGATCCAGTGAGGCCTGTGGCTGATGCTGCTCTGACATGATCCTCCATGCAGTCAACAGGGTATGCCACTATGACAGATTGATGGTTGCCACTGGCAGTGGGCCACCATTGACACCTCTGGTGAGATGACACAGTTCTTGCATCACTGCATACAGCGAGTGGGGAGCACAGCATACCAGGGGTGGGATAGAAGCAGGTTTTACAGGTCACACGTGTGTGTTGCTCTGCATAACACAGATGCATATAGAGTAAATCAGTACATACTGTTGTTGTATGCCTATTTATGTATTGTCATTTTTGTGTTGCAGCAGCAGAATTGTGTCATGCACATGGGTCCATACAGGGTGATGATGATGGTCAACAAGTGTAATGAGATGTATCCATACAGCTGCAGTACAGACATAACCATGCAAACAACATGTGTAATGCTGTCTGTATTCATTTTCACAGGTCCATTCACTTCTGCACAACAGCAGGAAATGGCAGGTGAGTGTCTCCATATACTGTTACTGTGATCATTATCTGTTGCTGCCTCAGTCTCATGTCATGCCAGTGCTGTTTACTGTCATATTGATATTTCCTTCACATTGTAAATTCCAGGTACATCTTCTGGGGGCACAGGCCATGCAGGTGCACATACAGAGACCAGGTATAGTAGCACAACATGCTTATAGGTTGCAGCAATGTGTAGCAGATGTGTTACATGAATTTAATGTTGCTGTTTTTCTACACAGGCACGTCTGGCCAACAGGTAGGTGCATTGTATGTCATGTGAGTATCATCTGACCATGTTACTGTATTCTAGTCCATTCCCTGCATACATGGCTGTAATGGCTTTGTCTTCACTTTACCACTGCACTATCTGCATTATGACACATGAACTCACCACACAGGGAGGGTGTCACTGGTATGCTATTACCTCACTTTCATACATGTCATTGCTGTTACTCCTGTTGTTGTCCTCTATTAATACTGCATCCTTCTACCCATTCATAGGACAGCCACCACCAGCATCTCATCCTCAAACAACTGTATGTGTATGTATTACCTACTGCATATTTTAAATCCATTGGAATGATCCATGCTGGCAAGGATGTGATTAAGAATGCTGTATTTATGACTTTGTTTCCCTACAACAGTTGAATGTCATCCCTCTCCTCCAGTGCTGCCTTCACACAAGGACTTGTCAGGTGTGTGTTATGTTTGTATTCATGTCATATATGTTGGATATGTAGCATAATTGTCATCTCCCTGTTATATAGATTCCATGGGCCATACATAGACAAGACCTCATAGGTCCATAGGTAGGTACTAGGCTATCTGCCCAAAGGCATTTATAAGCCTAGCCAGAATGTGTTGGCTTTCTCCATCCCCTTAGATTAGTTCCCTGTGCCTCTGTCCAGCAGAGCTACTGAAGTGATCTCTGGGGTAAACTTTCTGTTTCCCATCCACTCATCAAGGTTTCTTTTGAAGAGTGTTAGTGAGGAGCTCTGCCTAATGTAGATTGGAATCTTGTTCCAGGGTATGGAAAGTCTCTGGGACTGAAATCTATCCCTCCAGCACGTCCTATTTATTGTTGTGGTGAGGTTTAGATCCCTAGAGCATGTGGCTCGAGGGGATATGGTTTTCTTTAGGTGGAGCATTTTGATCAATGCCCCTAGTTTGCAATAATCTGCGAACTTGGTCAGCCATAGTTCTGTGCTTGTCTGTACCTCTGAGAAAGTATATGCCGAACAGGAGGGGTCCTAGGACTGAGCCCTGGGGAACGCCACTTGTAACTGGTTTAGAGTCAGACCTAGCTCCAGCAACTCTTACCATGTGGGTTCTGTCTGTGAGCCATTTGGCAACCCATCTCGTGATGTAGGGTTTTATGTTCAGGCAGGTTCTATTGTGGCTCCACCTTTGTGGAGCAGAATAACCATTGCTGTGCGCCACTCTATGGGCATGTAGCCTGTGGAGAGGCTGAGTTTGACCTTGTATGTCAGGCAGAGATCACCTCTGAGTAGGCGGTATGCAACCAAGTACAGCTGGAGTTTCTTCAGTTGAGTTGCATAGGGCATCTGTTTGAGGCTAGTGATCCTCTTGGTGAGGTACTTCTGTGGTCTTTCCAGCTATTGCAGGTGTCTTGTAAGGTACATCCCAAATGGGGCATTTACTCTATGATGGGTCTGATAAGTGATGCATAGAGGGGCACAATGACATCTTTTGATCATAATGCAAACCCTTTTGTGATTAGGTGGGCCACATAGAATGATTTTCTAACCACTTTGGCAATGTGATTATCAAAGGAGAGATTACTATCTACTTGGGTCCCCAGATCCCTTATTACATCTTCCGTATTTAGGGGGCTACTACCTATGTGGTAGTTTGTGGGTACTTTTGCCACCCCCTTAGATTAGTTCCCTGTGCCTCTGTCCAGCAGAGCTATTGAGGTGATCTCTGGGGTAAACTTTCTGTTTCCCATCCACTCATCAAGGTTTCTTTTGAAGAGTGTTAGCGAGGAGCTCTGCCTAATGTAGATTGGAATCTTGTTCCAGAGCATGGAAAGTCTCCGGGACAGAAATCTATCCCTCCAGCATGTCCTATTTATTGTTGTGGTGAGGTTTAGATCCCTAGAGCATGTGGCTCGAGGGGATATGTTTTTTTTTTAGGTGGAGCATTTTGATCAATTCTGGGTTGGCCATGGCCTTGTATGTCAGGCAGAGATCACCTCTGAGTAGGTGGTATGCAACCGAGTACAGCTGGAGTTTCTTCTGTTGAGTTGCATAGGGCATCTGTTTGAGGCCAGTGATTCTCTTGGTGAGGTACTTCAGTGGTCTTTCCAGCTATTGCAGGTGTCTTGTAAGGTACATCCCAAATGGGGCATTTACTCTATGATGAGTCTGATGAGTGATGCATAGAGGGTCACAATGACATCTTTTGATCTGAATGCAAACCCTTTTGTGATTAGGTGGGCCACATAGAATGATTTTCTAACCACTTTGGCAATGTGATTATCAAAGTAGAGATTACTATCTACTTGGGTCCCCAGATCCCTTATTACATCTTCCGTATTTAGGGGGCTACCACCTATGTGGTAGTTTGTGGGTACTTTGTTTTTTCCAAAGGGGAATGACTATGCACTTTTTGGCATTTAGCTTGAGGCCATGGTTTTGACACAAGGCATCTGTCTCAGTGAGACCCTTTTGGAGGATGTCTGTGTCAGCCAGAGAGTCAGTTATAGCCCCTAGTTTGCAATAATCTGCGAACTTGGTCAGCCATAGTTCTGTGCTTGTCTGTACCTCTGAGAAAGTATATGCCGAACAGGAGGGGTCCTAGGACTGAGCCCTGGGGAACGCCACTTGTAACTGGTTTAGAGTCAGACCTAGCTCCAGCAACTCTTACCATGTGGGTTCTGTCTGTGAGCCATTTGGCAACCCATCTCGTGATGTAGGGTTTTATGTTCAGGCTGGTGAGCTTGTCTATAATACCAGAATGGGGAATGGTGTCGAAGGCCTTTGCGAGGTCTAGGTAGGCTGTGTGGACCACCTTTCCCCTCATCTATAGCCTTGGTAACTGTCAAAAAGAAGTCCACCAGGTTTAGGAGGCATGATCTGCCCTTAACAAATCAAAACTGGGTAGGTCCAGTGTTTGCAGGTTTCCAATGTCTCTGTTAATGAGATCCATGATGATGCAATCTATAACCTTGCAGACCAAGCTAGTCAGGCTTATAGGGTAATAGTTCTTGGGTTCTATTGTGGCTCCACCTTTGTGGAGCGGAATAACCATTGCTGTGCGCCACTCTATGGGCATGTAGCCTGTGGAGAGGCTGAGTTTGAACAGTGTGTTTAGGTGAGGGGTTAGTTCATCTTTGAGCTAATGTAGGACACAGACTGGGACGCCGTCCGGTCCCATTGATGCTGTGTTTTTGGCTTTGGAGAAGGCTGCTTTAACCTGAGTGTCTGTGATTTCAGGGGCATTACATTCTTTTGGTATGGTTATAGACCCTTTTGGGGGTGAGGTGGGTGAAGTTTGCATTAAACCTGTCTGCCAGGATGTTGGCAATATCAATCAGTTCAGTGTATTTTGTGCCATTCTGCACTAACTCCGAGCAGATCAGAAAATTGCCACTTAGATTCTTGACATAGCTAAAGAATGCCTTGTGGTTATCTTTGGGGTCCTTGTCAATTTTTCTTTCGAAGCTAGCCTTGGATGATTTTATGAGGGATCATAGTTTCTTGCTGATACTGATCATGGAGATCTTCCCTTCTTGGGATTTTACTCTTTTCTTTACTAGTTTCCTCCTCCTATTGTATAGCTTGTTTATGGCAGGGGTCCACCAGACTGGTATCCTTTTTTTGGAGGAGTGAGTCTTGGTTTTGCTTGGGATAGCATGATCCATGCATTCTTGTAGGTACCCATAGAGTGCATTAGTAAAGGACTTTGCTGCTTGGGCAGCGTTATCCTTTAGCATGGGGGATCTGAAACTTTCCATCTCGATCTTAAGTAACATGAAGTTTGCTTTTGAAAAGTTTTTCAAGGTGTTTTCTTTGACCGGGGGTGGTGGCGGCATGTGGATATCCAGAGTGATTAGTTTATGGTCAGATCTAACCAGCGAGGGGTTGACCTCCAGTGTGGAACACTGGTCGCCCATTTTGGTGATGACCAGGTCCAATATGTTGTCACCTCTGGTGAGGGTGTTGACCAGTTGATCCAAGGTGTTTGAGTTTATAAATTCTAGGAAATGTTGGGCAAGGGAGTTAGTACTTGAGTAGTTCTCCCAGTTAATGTTTAGGTAATTGAAAACACCCAATATCAGGGTGTTTGGTAGGACCTTTATGTTTTCCAGTGTTTCCAGAAATGCGGAATGGGGGTCCTGGGACATGATGGGTGATCTGTAGCAAGCTACCATTTGAAATGCAGTTCTGCCCATTGTTAGTTCCACGTGGATGATCTCTGAAGCATCGTGCTGTGCCACTAACCTGGAGGTGAGGGTATCCGTAATGAATATGGATACGCCCCTGCCTTTTGTATTTCAGTCTGGGTTTTGTGGCCGAAATGTATGGTATGAGTTGTAGCCTGGTCATGCTGTGGTGCTCTCTGGAGCCTTAAACTAGGTTTCTGTTACTGCACATATAACAATTTTCTCCATACTGAGGAGTGCCTCGAGTTTGTGCATTTTGAGGTTTAGACTTCTGGCATTGAGTAACATTACCCTCAGTTTTTTGTTACTTGTGCTATTTACAGCTGTGGGTTTGTCTTTTGAGCCTTGCCTAAAAAAGGCACTATGGGGTGGCAAGAGCCTTGGCCAGTATTCGAAAGCCTAAGGGTGACTGGTGCAAGCCGTCTCTAGTGAACCAGCTTGGCTTGTCGAGCATGTCATCCCAGGCTGACAGACACTGGATCCCCTTTGAATGACACCAGAAGCTTAGCCAATTGTTGAAATTGATATTTTTTTCTTTATACCATGGTATCATTCTTGGTGAGGGCAGGATGCTACTCAGGGTCAGGGTCATACCGGCCTGGGCTACGTGATCAGAGAGCTCTTCCATATCGCTTTTCATGTAGTCCAGGGAGGTAGGGCTCAGGCCATTCACACCAACATAGACAATGACAGAGTCATATTTGTACTTGTTTTGGAGTGACCTGAGTGCTTGTGTTATGTGGCGGATCCTGGCACCCAACAGGCAGTTAACAGTAACCTTCTCTTTGTTTAGCCTAGTGAGTGGGACACAGTTTGCCTGACTATAGAGTCACCTATTACTAGTGTGTTGGGTATGTTATTTTGCCTTTAGGGCTGTGATTGCGATTGTGTTTTGTGAAGTATGTATTTCGTGGTTGGTGTTGGGGGGTGGAAGTTGCTTTGATGTCTGCTTTGGAGGTCACTGTTGCTTTTGCAGATTTTTATTTAGAGCCTCTGAGTATGTTTTCGTGTATTTATGTGTGTTTTTTGCTGGTGCTGGTTTCATAGGTCTATGTGAGACTGGTGGTGTGATGCAAATAATTCCCTTCTCTTCTTGACTGTCTGGTCCAGTCTTGGGTTGAGAGAGCTTAGTCTCCAGTTTGGCTGCATAATTGCATCTCTCGCATGTATTAGTGTTTTGTGGTAGGAGGAGAGGGTTGTCTGTGTACATGAGGCAGTTGTAGCATTGCCTCAAAATGCCCAGATTCACCAGTTGGACCAGAGAGTACACCTGAAACTGCCCTTTGGACATGCCTGGATAGGTACAGTGAGCTGTTTTACTGATTGGCTGGCAAGGTCGAATAGAGAGCGTTGTCCTTCTCTACAGTATAGGGGGTCTAGTGCTAAGGTTTATTAGTGCTTGATATGAGTTTGAGCAAGTGCCGGGCTGAGAAGTGAAAGGTTTGACTGCTTAAGTTGAAAGTTTGTCTAGTTTCAAGGGAAAAATTTAAGAGTAGACTTTGTGGAGCTGGGAACAGTTATACCCTAGCTAACTGGCACTGCCCAGCATGCAAAACCATGCTAATGCAGGTTTTATAGCAGGGAAATGAAAGAGAGAGAAATTAGCCCAAAATGGCCAATAAACTACTAATTTCTGGGCTGAAACCACTCCTCCAGGGACAGATAGGCTGCTCAAAGCTCCCCTCTCTCACAGGTGAACAGAGAAACTTCCTTCTATCCAAGTAATGTATGGGCAAACGCAGAAAGTTGTAACACAGCCCTGAATTCAGCACTAATCTGAAAACTAGTCTATACTAGCTTAGAAAGGTGGGAAAACAAGTATTTTTTTTTTTTTAGAAAATAAAGCAGATACAATAAAAGAAAACACTTTAAATGTACAGAAATGGCTATCACGCTTGAGTGTGTAGCCTACAACAGTTAAAGAGGTAATTAAACACAAAAATGACTTTGTTAAAGTGCAGGCAGTACAATAGGTACAATATGTAGCCGAAACAAGCTTTTTAAATCACAGAAACTCTAAAAAATTGGAGTTTTAGGCAGAATTAGCTAAAGGCAGCAAGAAAATGCAGAAAAATGATACTTAATCACGCCAATGTCTCTCTCTCTTATCTCTCTGCTGCTGTAGAACTCTGCAAGGCACCAGGCAGGAGCTTACTGAGCTGTATACAAGCACAAAAACCTTGCTAATGCGGGCTTTATAGCAGGGAAATGAAAGAGAGAGAAATTAGCCCAAAATGGCCAATAAACTGCTAATATCTGGGCTGAAACCACTCCTCCAAGGACAGATAGGCTGCTCAAGGCTCCCCAGTCTCACAGGTGAACAGAGAAACTTTCCTTCTATCCAAGTAAGGTATGGGCAAACACAGAAACTTGCAACACAGCCCTGAATTTAGCACTAACCTGAAACTAGACTATACTTGCTTAGAAAGGCAGGAAAACAAGTATTTTTTTTTTGCTTTTTTTTTTCAGAAAATAAAGCAGATACAATCAAAAAAACACTTTAAATGTACAGAAATGGCTATCACGCTTGAGTGTGTAGCCTACAACAGTTAAAGAGGTAATTTAAACACAAAAATGACTGTTAATGTGCAGGCAGTAAAATAGGTACAATATGTAGCTGAAACAAGCTTTTTAAATCACAGAAACTCTAAAAAATTGGCATGTTAGGTGGAGTTAGCTAAAGGCAGCAAGAAAATGCAGAGAAATGATACTGATTCACTCCAAAGTCTCTCTTTTGTCTCTCTGCTGCTGTAGAACTCTGCAGGGCACAAGGTAGGAGCTTACTGAGCTGTATACAAGCACATAAACCTTGCTAATGTGGGCTTTATAGCAGGGAAATGAAAGAGAGAGAAATTAGCCCAAAATGGCCAATAAACTACTAATTTCTGGGCTGAAACCACTCCTGCAGGGACAGATAGGCTGCTCAAAGCTCCCTCTCTCACAGGTGAACAGAGAAACTTCCTTCTATCCAAGTAAGGTATGGGCAAACACAGAAACTTGTAACACAGCCCTGAATTCAGCACTAACCTGAAAACTGGACTATACTATGCTGGACTATACTATCTTAGAAAGGTGGGAAAACAAGTTTTTATTTATTTATTTTTTCAGAAAATAAAGCAGATACAATCAAAAAACACTTTAAATGCATATAAATGGCTATCACACTTGAGTGTGTAGCCTACAACAGTTAAACAGGTAATTTAGACACAAAAATGACTTTGTTAAAGTGCAGGCAGTAAAATAAGTACAATAGTAGCTGAAACAAGCTTTTTAAATCACAGAAACTCTAATAAATCAGCATTTTAGGCAGAATTAGCTAAACGCAGCAAGAAAATGCAGAAAAATGATACTTAATCACTCCAAAGTCTTTCTTTTGTCTCTTTGCTGCTGTAGAACTCTGCATGGCACCAGGCAGGAGCTTGCAAAGCAGTATACAAACACAAAAACCTTGCAAATGCGGGTTTTATAGCAGGGAAATGGAAGAGATAGAAATTAGCCCAAAATGGCTATCCAAGTAAGGTATGGGCAAACACAGAAGCTTGTAACACAGCCCTGAATTCAGCACTAACCTGAAAACTGGACTATACTATCTTAGAAAGGCGGGAAAACAAGTATTATTTTTGTTTTATTGTTTTTTTCCCAGAAAATAAAGCAGATACAATAAAAAAAAACACTTTAAATGCACAGAAATGGCTATCACACTGCAATGGAAATTCATTATTATCTGTACCACTGTAGTGAGCTATATGAGTCACATGTCATTTATGATATACAGCATGTGATTTAAGCATGTTCTCCTCACCTGTGTCATCAGTCTAATCTTTTAACACATCAACCCCCTTTATCCCCCTATTAGTCAGTCCACTGATCGTGAAGTAGGATCTGGTGTGTCTCAGTATGTTTCCATTGCCCCAGCACACAGGACACTGACATGGTGAAACAGTCCATCCTATATGGTGACAATCATGCATATGTGGCTGTAGCCTCAGATGTGGATGAAAACTTGTCTAGCCATTCTGACAATGAGGAGACATCAGATGGCAGACAGGATGAGGTCTGTGGACCACAGCCCCATGTATAGTCTATTGGTGATGTTGCAAGTTACCCACAGGCAGTAGTCATAGGCATGTAGTTGGTGTGCATGGGCATGTGTCAAAAGGTGTCTGCCTACTCCTACAGGCAAATGAACATTTTCAGTGATGTCATGGATCTGACATCCATGTACTTGGCCATGCCACAGACTGTGTTGCACACCAGCTGGGTATGCAGCATGAAGGACAAGAGTGCAGACACAGTGAGTTCATTGCTCAATGGCAGCAAAGAATGAAAGCATGTTAGTTGTGGCATGGTCCATTGAAACCTTGGCTATAACAGTACTAAAACAGTGCTATAGTACAAGCAGGGTTCTGCCTCTCAGCAGACTAAACCTTGGCCATTGGGCATCGATGTCTATGCTGCAATGTGCACCTATTCTGCTTATGGCCCATCTGATGTAGGCCTGACAGTCATGATCAGACAGTCAACTCACACTCATAATTCTTCCCACAGTGTGTCTCCACATGCTGGCATCACCCCATCAATTTCCTCCGTGAAGCAACCTGGGCCAAGTGATCCAAGTGTTTAAATATATGGTAGGGGCAGACCGGATCATGGTGTGAGTCATCAGTGTGGGCCCCCTAGACTTTATTAGAGTACACTGACAGCTGATCCACTCTGTCTGGTAGTGTCAGTCTTAGCCTGTGGCAATAATGATCACTGTGCAAACCACTGACACTGTCATCTCTCGGTGATAGCTGTGAAGTCTTATGCCATGGGAGTCGACATTTTTACTAACCGATGGTGACTCCATTTAGTACATTAGTTTATCCCTACTTTACATTGATATGTGTTATTTGTGATATTGACAACATTTCTGCATTATGTTCTGAGTTGTTTTCCTGTTTACATCTTTTTGATAGTGGACAGATAGGAATGTGGTTTACAGACGTGTCTCTTGTTGTCTGCCATACACACATACACCAATATGAGTCTATATGCATACCTGTTCCACTTGTGGCTTGATCTGTGTTGGGATAGATTTGTATATGTTCATACTGCTATATGTTATTATTATTATTATGTTATTATGTCTGATGCTCAGTGTGTACATCTCATTGGTAATAGCCATGAGATGCAATCTATGCTGCTGTAGAGGGGCAACACCTGAACATCAATGTTTAATATGTGTACTTCGGTATGTTTGGCTTGTCATGACTCAAAGGTATGTGTCAGACACTGCTGTGTTGCCTGGGACTGCACTTGTGGTGGCACTCTGCTTTGATTATGCCTGTGTTTTCTGCCCTCTATGTGCTCCTGTTCCTCCTCTGATACTTGTGGGTGTCATTTTCAGACATCTGGGGGTTTTGTGGTAGTTTACCCACATCTGCAGCTGGAAGACTGCCATGTGCTGTTGTTAGCATATCATGTGGCATGGCGTACACAGTTATCATCTGTACTGCCATCTCCGGTGTGTATTGCAGTGCACCCCCAGATTTGTCCAGACATCTGAACCTAGCTTTCAGTACACCAAACACATGTCAATGGTATTACATGTTGTTGCATGTGATTTATTGTGGTCATTAGCCATGGCCTGAGTGGACAACCACAGCCATCTTTTGTGGAGTGTGAACACATATGCTGTTATCATGGATAATGTTGAGAGAGATGTCCTTAGCTCACATCCTAGCTATGTTCCTGTACTTACACAGTAGTAGTCCCTCAGGTATTTCACCTTGTTGGAATGCAGCTCTCAGACCACTTTCCCTTGATATGACAGCATCATGGACACTTCCATATACTGTACACACGAATTGGCAGTTTAGGGATGGCCACCTTTATCTGTCTGCTTCGGGATGAACTGGGATCTTAATAGGGATATGGATGGAGTCTATTGCACCGAGTACATGTGGGAAGTTTGTGAGGTTATAGAACTGGTGCATAATAGTTGTCCACTCCATGGGGTAGATGGAAAGTGTAAGTACTCATCCACCTTATTGCATATTGCTGCCAGGAATGTTGACAGGACATGACTAGCAGCTGTCTGTGGTACTCCTACAGCATCCTCCATGTGTCTTTGGAATGTCCCAGATGCTAGAGCTCCCAGGTTGAGACACACTTTTGTTTCTCAATGTCTGCACATGTATGTGTGGGGCACACATGTTGCACTCAGCTTGCACCAGTTGTCTGTCTAGGCAGTACCTGTCAATGATTTGTTGATCTGACAGTTGGTTTAGTTGTAGTCTTGCTCTCAGTTGAGCTGGCTGCCTTCTAGGATGCATAGCCACATCATCCTCCATGGTTTGCATTACCACAACCTGTTGCAGTTCATTCACTGCAGGCGTTTTTTTTTTTTTGTTGGTATTATTATGGATTCCATTGTATTTTATGGTAATAGCTTACATTCCTTGCTTTGCAGTATGGCATATGCTAAGGATTTCAGTCAGCACTGCAGTTTGTCACATTTAAGTTGCATTGGGCACCCAGAGGGTGTTTTGGAATCCAACAGGCATGTGTGGAATCCATAATTATCCTACGCTGAATAGTTAAGTATATGGATTGTTTGTGGCATATTTTTTTAAATCGTACCTGCAGCTGGTTCACTGAAGTCTTCCTTCAACATGCTGCACTGTCTGCAAATAACTTTTGGAATCAGGCCCATAAAGATTGCGTTCCAACTGTGAAAAAAATATGAAAATTCAATAAGGTGCATCAGCAGGAGAACAAAGGAGCGTTAGTACAGTATGAAATTATTTAGTAATACAATAATGTCTAATAGAATTGGACAGCCAATGGCAGTGTGAATTCAGATTATGTACAGATATTAATAGCAGTACGTATATACATACATACAGGGCTAACCACCTGGTGGTGTAAACCTTGGCTCTAGATGATTGTCACTGTTGAAGTGACACCCCAATCCCATGTGCAAAAATTGGAAAAGGGGTTGTGGATGGGTGGATGTATATATATAGATATGGGTATGTTACATTTCATCTATAACACATTTCATCTACAAAAAAAGTGTTGCAATTGATCTAAAGTGCATTATCAAAGATGCTAATGACTGAATCACATTTGATAGAAAAGTGTATAAGGCTAAAGAAAACGATTGACAGTGTGGGTTTTGGATCACAGGAATTACAATGCAAATTATTGTTGATCGGTATTTACACCTTGCTAATGCCTACTGTTATATTGTATCTCTTTATGTGCCAGCAGTGATTCATTGTGTGAGGAGTTTTCTCTTTTTCCATGGTTGTACAACTGTGGAGTAAGGTGGTGTGGCATCAAAGTATATGAAGTTTTAGATGCAATGTGATTTAACTAAGTCTGTTTTAGATTAAATATATATTAGATGAAACCTGTCTTAGATAAAAGTAGTATAAATATACTCATATGAGTGTGAGTGTGTGTCTGTATCTATCTATATATATATATATATATATATATATATATATATATATATATATATATATATATATATATATATATATATATATATATATATATACACACACACACACACACACACACACACACATATATATATATATATATATATATATATATATCTATATATCTATATATAAATGTAATAGAATGGACCCATGGAGTACACGTTTGGTGAAGGTGCAACTTTTGTTGTAAAGTTACCAATATGAACTTTTGAATTGTCTATCTGTGAGGAAGTTTTTAAACCATGGGAATATGCAGTGAGTGATGCCTGCTGAAATTTAGGAGTTTACTAAAAGCTCATCATCTAATAAGTTAAAGATCTTTATGAGGTCTGTGAGTACAGCCCCAGTGCAAAGACATTTTTTGAAGCCTCGCACAATATCATCTGTCAGTGTATACAAAAAGAAATGCATGGTGGGAATGGATGATGATTAATGGAATGCCATTTACCCTGAAGCTAAATACTGGAGTGAAGTGCACCATATTGTTGAAATGTACTCTTAAGGCGCTCAATTTAAATAGTAAAGTGTCTAAGTCACCAATGATGCTTCTGTCATATTCAGGTCATAAATTAAGCTTTTGGTCAAGTCTGGCCAGACTGCGCCTACAGATACAAAAATACATACTGTTGCTCCAAATAAAATTGTTGCAAGCTAAGTTAAAGTAACCAAATGTGTGTGTGTGCACTGCAAGGGAAAGAAAACATTTGGTATGGTTAAAAACATTAGTGCTGTATAATTGTATAGGAATGTAAATGCTGCAACCTATAACAAAGGAACATTAAAAAGTTAGAGCTGCTAGTCTGATAGGGCTGAAGTGGCACAAGGTCAGAACATGCGCACATCAAAGAGAGCCATCACAGAGGTGATAAAAATGAATGTTTGAGCAGTATTGGAACTTGTCTAGAATAGAAGCAGTTAGTTGTTGTATTTAAAGCTCAGCTACCATGGAAAGTCTACATAGATGTGTATTATTAGGGTCTATATTACGTGAACGAAAACGTTATTGCAAGAACGCCTGTTGAGCGACACAAAATTAGCGAATGTGGGAAATATTGAAATGCAAACATAAAAAAAAACTAATGGATGAAAATGGTCACTAACTGTTTTATGCAGGGGGCAAGCCCCCCTGCATCCCCCACACCCCTGCTACTTAAATATACCAACTCCAAGATCGCACTCCATTGAAGTGAAGGGGAGAACTTCCTACGGCAATCTCTATTCACTCTTTCGACATTTCCCATATAAAGGTGTTCGCGCAATGCCGTTTTTGTTCACGTAATATAGACCTGTATTATTAATGACCAAGTGGCTAATATGTCAAGTATATGCAAAAATGGTATCTGTGGTCACAGCAAGTTCCAAAAACATGAATTAAGCAATACCAAGTATGTTCCTCAAAGTATTTACAATATTTTACAGGAACATTATGACTTGCATGGAGACTTAGCTTGTCTATGAGGTGACTAGAACATAAAGATTTCTGTGAGGCAATATCAGTGATTCATACACTTTGAAGAGTTTTGTTTGTTCTCAGAGCTAGAACTGAGAAATAATTAAAGTACACAGCAGCTATGGGAGTCACAATGAAGCAAACTGTACTGTATGAAAAAGTGAATAACATGATGACAGCTCTGAAACAGGGGAATTAAGGATAAACATAAATCCTACCTAATACCCCAATAAGTGGAGCAAAAGAGAGCACTATGCCCTTCAGAGAATTAAGTTTTAGTACCAACTATGGCTAATGTCAGGTTCTTTTCTATAGTGTGTGGTACAAAAGGGTTTTGGCACATTAAGGTGGATAAAGCTAATTTCAAGTTGTATAAATTTAGTATACCTCTTAGAACATATAGCTTTTTCAGGTTACAATTTGAGATCTTATTTCCTCCAGCAATATTCCTGAGAGCTGTAGAAATTAATGTTGGACTAGAAGGCACAGTCAATATAACTGAGGATATTCTAGTATGACCTGCTACCAAACAGGAAGACAGCATGTCCCTGGTAGGACTGTAAAGCAGACCAGGGCTAAAAGATTTAAAACTGAACAGATGCAAATGCCAAATCTGAGTGGCTTCTCTCAAATATATCAGATATATTTTGTCTTCAGAATGGTTTAAACCTAAAACTGACAAAATAAAAACATTTACAAATATATGGAAGCCTCATAATAAATTAGCCATTTTGCTTATCCTAGGCATGCCACATTATCTGTTCAGGTTCATACCTAATTTGTCTGATGTAATGGTACCACTCAGAAGAGAACTTAATCAGAATATAGCAATGGTTGTGGTCAGTGGAGGAAAGCTTTGAAATGCTTATTCATCTGGTTAGCACAGCATCTAACTCAAGTTGTGCAATGTGACAGACCCTGCTGCTCTATAGTTAGATGCTAGTTAAGGAAGGTCTTAATGCAATTTTATTGTAAGAGGATAGACTGTGGTGGTGGTGCTGCGGTAGCGTTGTCGCCTCACAGTAAGATGTTGTCCTGTTCGATTCTCAGCTAGAGAGTCTTCTGTGTGGAGATATGCGTGAATGGGTGTACCTTTGTTGAAGGTTGCGCATCAGTGCCGGCAACTTGGCAGATAAAAATCTACTGCCAATCATTAGCGGACTGGAGTTCTGCTGTGGCGAACCCTAAGCGGGAAAAGCCAAAAGACACAACAACATTATAAGAGGATAGACTGATAGCATATGGATCCAGAGCTGGAACTGATGCTCAAGCATGGTATGCACAGACAGAGAAAAGATGTTAGATAAATGTTTTGTTATTAAATGTTCCATGACAATATTTAAACTAAGAGAATTATTGCAGTGATAGACCATAAGCCACTCTGGAACATATTTTACACGTCTTTTTCTTAAAGCACCAGCAAGACTTCAAAGAATGTTACTGCTTTTGCAAAAATGTGCATGCCTACATGAATATACGGAATAGTTGCCTGAGAAAGATCAGGAAATCTTATGGACTGTCAGTTTCACTTGAAAAGTTAAAGAGTTAAAGGCTTGTAGCAAGGGTGATTTTGAACCTCAGTTGATTACTGATGTTATCATTATAGTATCACTCATTTGACCTTATTTTTCCTACTGGTATGAGATGTTGCATATACAAGTTTTAAAACAAAAATATACACCATGACTAGAACTAGTTCTACTCATCATGTGTATCTTTTGCTTTATTGGTTTATGTTGCACATTGCTGTAGTCAAGCCTGTTTTGTGGTGTATTCAAGTTTTATTATTTAAAAGTGACAGAATTGCTATTTCTACTCAGATTGGCTTGAGCAAATCCAAAGAAAGAGCATGTACATTCATTTATTGGCCTAACATGTCTGCAAAGAAAGACTGATTATGAAAAACTAAGAAGTGCATTACATGCTCATAAATCAAAATTAGAAGGAGGAGATAATACCCCATGATGGCTGGAAGTGACAGGTGGCTTATTGCAGTAGAAGGATTCATGTTTTCTCCTGTGTGTACACTATTATAAAAAATTTCATGAGGTTGTGCAATTACATGTCACAAGCCAAAGTACTGCTACTGTGCCAGAATCAGTTTCTAATGTGTGGGCTCCGTGAATAGGTAGTTTCAGACAAAAAGTCTCAGTTTGTGATCCAGAAGTTTCAAAACTTTAAGATATAATAGAAATTCAAGCACATTACATAAAGTCTTAGATATCCCCAATGTAACGGGCAAGTAGAACATATGGGAGAAATAATGAAAGATCAACAAATGTGAACACTCTCACTCATTTAACTGATGATTACTTGTTCCTAAGTACAGAAATGCACTTTTCCAAAGCTCAGCTACTGATGGGCTATCATCTGAAATCCAGATAAATCACCTCATTTTTCTAGGTGTACCTAACAGTACACAAGCAACTACTGAATTAATGTAGCAAAGACACTATAAGTAGCAATTTTACCAGGGTCAGTGTTAAAATTTTGAGACCTCCCATTAAGTGTAAAGCTATACCACAGACACTTCCATCTCAGTATCACCCTATTGCTTCCACCCCTTCTAAGCAACCTTTTAACCCAACCTGGAAAGCTGTGAGTAATACAGACAGACTGAAATGTAGTTACAGTGCTCTTCCATTACAACAGGCCTGTATACCACACCAAGTTGACCCATCTTACAAAAGGACATTCACAATGACTGACATTTAGTTCCATTGATTGTTATAACAACCCTATGCACAGGGCTGGCCTAAGGTGATATGGTGCCCCAGACAAAGGGTGCCCTTATCAGTTTTCCCCCACTGATGGCCTGAAAATAAATCATGAATAAGGAAATAAATTCAGTCTTTTTTAAGGAAGTAAAAATTTGAGTCCCGGGATTAATATTCAAAGGTGACAAACTAGTCATTCACAGTAAATTGAGAAGGCAAATGTTTCTGAGACTATAAAAATCCTATCTGGGAATAGTGCTTGCCTTCCTGCCACCCATCACCAAAATAAAAAGACAGACACTCCCTCTGGTGTTCACACCTATACCCAAAAGGCAACCATCCTCTTTGTATCCCTCTGATGTCATTCTGGGATAAAACTGAAAGAAGAAATAGAATACAGCAACACATTCCAAATCTGTTACTATCAAACATATATAAATGGCATGCCTCCTTACCTTTACTTCCAAATGATAGCCACCTATATAAGTGTCTGATGTTTCATTATGAAGAAACTGAAAAAGCAATGATCACAGTAATACATTCCAACTTGTTGCTCCTAGACAGTACGTAGCTCTACATAAGCTAGTATGGGCTTCTGTGCTCACCTATGATGTTTGTGAGAAAAGTTAAAAAAGTAATGATCACAGTGTCCCCTGCCCCTGCAAAAACTATAGCAACCATATGTGTGCATATTTGAGGTTTGATTGTGAGGAAAATTAAAGAAATAATGACCACACCAACCCCAGTCCCCCACACATGTTATAGCAACCTTCTGTGCACACAATTGTGCACTCCTGTTTTTAAAATAGGTTGGGATGAGGAAAGAGGTTGTTACTTAGTCCATGTCAAAAGCCATTTATGCAATTTAGTGTGCAGGGGCCATCAGGTAATATCTAAGGATGTTTTGTGTTGCATTGTATGTCTTATTTTTGAAAGATAACAACTTAATTGTGCTTCTTTTTACTGTTTCCCAGAAAAGTCATGTATTTGCCCAACAATATTGCTTGGCTCCACAGATAAAAAAACAGGGATATTTTAACACAGACACATACAAACACAGAGGCATACAGACACGCATGCACAAGCACACACACACACACACACACACACACACACACACACACACACACACACACACACACACACACACACACACACACACACACACACACACACACACAGATAAATGCACACACTATGATCCTGCCTCTAACAACATATGTCACACAACACATGCTCCCTCCACATACACATATGTGTACTACATGTTTGCCTTCAGTCAAAGTGAAGGAATGCTGGTTCATCTAATGCATGTCTTTGGAGTACTGGGGGAAGCCAGAGGAGATGATTAAACCCATACAGTGACAGTGAATGCATGCAGACTCCACAAGAAAATGCCACAGCCAAGAACACGACCAGAGCAAAACACTGTGAAATGGCAAAGCTGCTTACTGTCCTACTGTACCAACATGCAGTTGTATTCATACGCACAGCCTTTTAATGTCAAACCATCAAAGATAGCCACCTATCATGTTCATGGGTTCATAGGTTCATAGATATGTACAAGGCTAATGGCCCTGGAGCCTTTACAAGCCTAGCCCCCCAAAAATTGCCCAGGCACCATGCATCCGATGTTAGTTTACAGTGCCCATATCCAGTAAGGCAACTGGAATGATCCCTGTTGTGAAATTTCTGTAACCCATCCACTCATCAAGATTTCTCTTGAAGAGGGCCAGCGAGGTGCTCTGCTTGACATGAATGGGAAGCTTATTCCAGAGTATGGGCAGTCTTTGGGAGATGACCCTGTCCCTCCAGCATGTTCTGTTAATTGTGGTAATGAGGTTGTGATCTCTGGAGCGTGTGGTGTGGGGGGATTGGGATTTCTTTAGGTGCAGCATTTCATGTAGGGCTGGGTCGGACATGGCTTTGTAAGTCAAGCAGAGATCACATCTACGTAGATGTTAAGAGACTGAGAACAGCTGATGTTTCTTGAGTCTGTCCATGTAGGACATGTGTTTAAGGCCTAGGATCCTTTTTGTGTGGTACTTTTGTGGCCTCTCCAGCTGTTGTAGGTGTCTGGTCAGGTACACGCTAAACAGGGCGTTATATTCAATGATTGTTCTAATGAGAGATGAGTAGAGAGGGATGATGACCTCTTTCTTCCTGGATGTGAAACTTTTGGTTATAAGATGTGCCACATAGAAGGACTTTCTGATCACAATGGCAATGTAGTGGTCAAAGGTGAGGTGGCTGTTGACCTGGATGCCCAGATCGCTTATGGTCTCTTCAGTGTTCAGTGGGGTCCCATCAACATGGTAATTCATGGGAACTGAGTTTTTTCCAAAGGGGATGATAACGCATTTTTTGGCGTTAAGCTTCAGGCCATGGTTCCGACACCAGTCATTAGTCTGAAAGAGGCCCTTTTGTAGGATGTCTGCATCACTTGAGGAGTTGATAATGACTCCTAGCTTGCAGTCATCATTGAACTTGGTCAGCCAGAGTCCTTCAGACTTCTGAGAAGTAGATGCCAAATAGGAGAGGTCCCAGGACCGAGCCCTGTGGGACTCCACTCGTGACTGATCAACAGTCTGACTTGGAGTCCGCAATTTTCACTCTATGGGTCCTGTCTGTGAGCCAATTTGCAACCCACCTAATGATGTAAGGATTGATGCCTAGTTTGGTGAGTTTATCAATGATACATGGGTGGGGAATGGTATCAAAGGCCCTGGCCAGGACAAGGTAGGCTGTATGCACTGCCTTACCCTCATCCACAGTCTTAGTGACTGCCTCAAAGAAGTCAACCAGGTTCAGCAGGCAGGATCTCTCCTGGACAAAGCCAAACTGTGTGGGGTCAAGAGTTTGGAGATTGCCTATATCTTTGTTAAGCAGGTCCATGATGATGCGCTCCATAGATTTGCATACAAGACTCATCAGGCTAATGGGGCAATAGTTCCCAGGGTCTGTAGTTGCACCCTCTTTATGGAGTGGAATGACTGTAGCAGTGCTCCATTTGTTAGGGACATAGACTGAGGTAAGGCTGTGATTGAACAGGGTACACAGATGTGGTGCCAGTTCGTTTTGTAGCTCATGTAGGATGCAGCCAGGGATATTATCAGGTCCCATGGATACTGTGTTCTTGGCTTTGGACAATGCAGTTTTTACCTATGTCACAGAAATAGTGGGTACCAGGCTTTCTTCTGGTATTGTGATAGGGCCCTTGTGGGAGAGAGAGGTGTAAAGTTAGCACTGAATCTGTCGGCCAGTATGCTGGCTATATCTGTTGGCTCAGTATAGGAGGTGCCATTGTGCAATAACTCAGAGCAAATCTGGGTATTGCCTTTGAGGTTTTTGATATAGCTATAGAAAGCTTTGTGGTTGTTTTTGGTGTCAACCACAATTCTGCCTTCATAGCTGACTTTAGACGATTTGATAAGAGATCTCAGCACAAAAAACTTTTTGAAATGGCTGTACTTTACTGTACTTCAGGAAATAGCTGCATTTTGCACACAAATAAACTCTTCAGAGTACATGCACAGTAATAAGCACACACTGTAAGCACTTTTGCACACTTTGAGCTATTTTGAATAACTCTGGTTATACCCTGAATATAATACAAAGTAATAGGTATGCCAAAACACAGCACTCTGGCAAAAAACATGCAGTTGCCTTGCTTTGTTTACACTTAGTGTGACCTTTTTTACCCTTATTATATTTGTTTTGCTCATTTAATCTCTTTTCATGCCCATTATACTTTTGCTCATTTTACCCTAAACATGCACATTTTGCTTTAAACATGATTGCTTTGCCTTAAACAAAGCAAGGCTAAATCTCTTATAGAAAGCATTCTTCTGATACAATTGGAGAGATTTAAAGTATTCCTGTCCCAACCATAACATGACAATGTTAGCAAAAAGAGGGGCTACTTTGCCCACCATTGCCACCCCAGACTTTTGTTTTGTAATGGTTTGCTGCAAAAGTAAAAAAAAATATTGCCCAAGACAATTTCCAGCAAGAAGCAGATGGTGTAGATCAAGGTGTTATTGAAATCAGTGAACCTTGTTAAATACTTCCAAATGAACTCAATGCCTGTCTCCTGATCAATGGTGGTGTAAAGGGAGCCAACATCCAATGATCCAAACTTAAATTCACTTGTAGGTGTCTAGATCTCCTTCAGTAGCTCCAGTAGATGCCATGAGTCTCTGATATAAAATACTGATTTTTCATAAAAGGGTTGAGAATATGATGAGGTAAATGCATAGGTGCTGGAAGTTGTTAAAGACTGGGGGGGTGGAGGATGATAGTGGCACTTAGTGGACTAAAAAGGGTAATTTTTTTATAACTATTTGCTACCACAACATAGGTTCACTTGGAGGACATTTTAAGCTTAGCCAATTCCCTTTTGGTGTTTGAATTAACATTCTCTGATTCATCTTAGCTATCCCCATGGCTGATAATTGTATATTAGCCCTAGTGAGAACAACTGTGATCATACCATAGATAATTTGACCATGTAAGGGATGCAGCATTTAGCAACTGCCTCTATCCATTAGTGCATGAGGGGAAATCCTGGACTACATTTTCTATTACCCATCCTTAGATCCAAGTTACATTTGAATATGGATGGATGAACTTTGCTTTATTTTTATGGATAGTCTGTTCTGGAACATTTTGTTTAATCAATAAACCTTTTTGTGCCTCTCACTTGTTTAATAATGTGGTTTGTGCCCTTGTAAAGCTCAGTTTTATCTTTTTTATAAAATAAACTTTTTGTGCAAGTTTTCATTATAGTTAGTTATTTTCTGGCTCTTTTTCATGCTCAATTCTCTTAGTTTACCTTCACTGTTAACTCTGCACCTCATAGCTCTGGAAAGCAATTTCTGGAATCCTGGTTCTGACACCATGTTGCTCGTCTAGTCAGGATGTAATAGACAAGTGATCGTGGATTCTGTTCAAGCAGCTTTATTATATACAAACACATCAGGATTGAGGCTTAATAACTTTAACTTAGGTAAACCTATATACAAACTAGCTATTAAACTCGTACATACTCACTCTCTGGCTGCACTCTCAAAATGGCACTAAAGCTAGCACATGCTTGCTATTTATATGTATGTTCAGTCCTTGAAACACTTCTTAAAGATACAGCACACACACTGTTCTACAATCCCAATTTCCAAAAATTATTTTCCAGTTATTCTGGAGGATATCTCTGATGATAGTCATGTCAATGGTGATGGGGAGTGGAAAGGCACCCATATAGCCAATGGAAAGAATAATCGGGGGGGGGGTGTATCTCCTCAATGGCCAATGAACAACTGTTCTGGTCCTTTCCAAGGATAGATTAAGCTTTCCCAGTCCATACTAAATAAGTTTCACCAATGATGGTGGCTAGCCAATCAGAATTGTAAGCCCCCTGGTTATAAAGAAATGGTTTAATGTTTCCATTTCTTTCTCGAAAAATGTATCATTTCACATTAATCTGCTGAGCCGTATGAATTGTCCCTTCACACTCCCTTCTTCATATGATGTGGGTTGTGACTGTCTTTATGCAAATAGTTGTTCACAAAGGTTTCCTTCCTGTAGATTTTACTCTCGATTCAACCATCACATACATTGAAAGTCAAACTGATGTCCAAAAAATTAATGGACATCCTAAAAACACTACTTGTGAGCTTCAAAAAGGGGTGCTCAAATTAAACCATTCACGTAGTTCATTGAATTCATCTTTTGTCCCTTTCCACGTGATAAAAAGATTATTAATAAACCTCTTATAGAAATCATTCTTCTGATACAATTGGTGAGATTTAAAGTATTCCTGTCCCAACCATAATATGTCAATGTTAGCAAAAAGAGGGGCTACTTTGCCCACCATTGCCACCCCAGACTTTTGTTTTGTAATATTTTCCTGCAAAAGTAAAAAAAATTATTGTCCAGGACAATTTCCAGCAAGAAGCAGACAGTGTAGATCAAGGTGTTATTGAAATCAGTGAACCTTGTTAAATACTTCCAAATTAACTCAATGTAAAGAAAAGACAGGCTATCAAGTATGGTTGGTGCACGGATAAACCAAACATGTACAAGAAAAGAGGAATCCAGCACCCCGAGAAGTAATAGCTTAAAGTCTTTTATTAAACCGGACCGGTTTCAGCAATCATCTTTCTTCAGTGGTTTGATGGTTACACAACTGTTAGCCATATTTATTAGTATTTTGAACAAGGCAGTATGACATCATTTCCTGTATACATTAAAACATGACCAAAACATAATAATATATAAATGGACATAGAAAGTGCAAAAATAGATAGATATAGAAATGATATAATGAAATGTTTGTACTGAAATATGCATCAAAATTGAAATTATACAGCAGTAAATTTATAATATAACAACATTCCTGTGGTTCATTATAACAGAGAGAACAAAAAGTGGTGTTATAACATATTAATAGATTACAATTATTGGAGGCAGTAGCCCCTCACAGTTTGTCATTAAGACCAGGTGGAAATAAGCCACCTAGTTTAACAATCCATTTAGTCTCTTTTTGGTCTAGCAATTTGTGCCATCCAGTTTTAAAGTTTCTATTGCCAGAAATTTTGTCAATAATAATAAAAGAAAACTGGGCCGTTTTGTGTATCAAACTGTGTTTATACAAAGCATTGGTGGACCTAGCATTCCTTATATCGCCCAAATATTCGGAAATACGAATTCTAAACTGTCTGGATGTTTGTCCAATATAAAATGCCCTGCATGTGCATGTGGCCAGATAAATCACCCAATCTGTGCTACAATTTGTGAAATGATTAATATTAAATATCTTTCCTGTGTTCTTGCTTGTAAATTCTTTGGTAGTAAATACATATTTGCAAAAAGAGCAATGACCACAAGGATGACTGCCAATTAATTTGTCTCCCAACAAGGTAGTCTGAGCAATAGAGACATCCAAGGATGTAATTCTTTTGTAATGAGAAAAATGTGACCCTAGGCCTTTACCTTTGCGATATGAAAACAAACATCTGTTGTCCAACCAGTTGGCCAGATGTGTGTTTGTTGTTAATATGTTCCAATGATTATTGATAATGTCCCTCAATTGATAAGTATTCCTGCCAAAAGTGGTTACTAACCTAGGTGTCTGAAAAGCAGAACAGGCAACTTTCAGTTTATAACCCAACAAGCTGTCCCTGGATACATTTTTGGTCATTTGGACTGCAGAATGTGCATCCATTTTGTTATAACCTCTCTGTAAGAATCTATTCGAGAGATCATTCTGACAATTCTCAAGGTCTGAATTGGATGAACAGATTCTCTTGATCCTCATGAATTGTGATTTAGGAATATTTTTGATGATATGTTTAGGGTGTAAGCTTGAAGCATGTAGTAGACTGTTGTATTGTGGATATTTTCTGTGCACAGTAGTATGAAGAGTATTATCAGGTTCCCTACACAGATGGACATCCAAAAAAATCAATCTGCTGCAGATTATAATTAACCGTGAATTCTACACCCCATTTGTTACTGTTAAGATATTCGATAAATTCCATAAGGTACTCTGTGCCCCCTTTCCAAACAAGCCAACAATCGTCAAGATAACGTCTCCAAATATCGATTTCTGGCATGTATAGGTTATGTAATTCACTGTATATAATCTGATCTTCAACATACCCCATAAAGAGATCAGCATATACTGATGCGAAAGAGGCACCCATCGCCGTACCCTGAATTTGCCAGTAACATTGGTTTTGGAAATAGAACACATTCTTGGTTAGAACGTGTTCCACCATGCAGATTAATAAGGTGTTAAATCCTGGACTATAAATGTTGATCTTGTGTAGCCAATATTCCAGTGCCATTAGACCAGCCCAATGTGGTATACTAGTATATAGTGATGTAACATCTAAAGTACACATAAGCCAATCTACTTCAAGATGGGATTCAGAAACAATCTGTAGGAACTCCATGGTGTCTTGCAGTATGGCCCGTACATATGGTAACAAAGGTTTTAAATATCGTGTAAGAAAAACAGATAGTGGTTCAGTAAGTGAACCCATACCTGAAACAATAGGTCTACCTGGTGGTGTATTATGGGACCTATGAATCTTAGGCAATAAATATAGATATTGTTTAGCTGGATCTTGATTGGTTAAATGAAATCTAGTTTTTGTGCTGATGATGCCTTCCTCAACTGCAAGCTGTAAAAAATCATCAATTTCTTTTTTGAATTTGGGGGTAGGGTCAATAGGCATGTATAGATAATGCTGAGTGTTCGACACCTGTCTGATTCCCTCAGCCCAGTAATAACTGGAATTCATGACCACAATGGCCCCACCCTTATCCGCAGGAAGGATGGTAATGTCAGTATTGTTTTTAAGATTCATAAGAGCCTGTTGTTCCTCAACATTTAAATTGTTTCTAAAAATGTTCCCTAAACCCAACTGGTGGTGTCAATCCTTAATAACAGCATTCTGGAATATGGCTACATGTTTGTCCATAGGAGGACAAAACTTGGATGGTAAAAATCTAAATTCAGTGGATCTTTGAGTAGATTCCTGTTGATCAAAAAAAAGTTTGAGGTTTAGTCTTCTACAAAAATCCATGACACCCGATACAAATGTACTTTCATCAACAAAAAAAAACAGGAATAAAACCAAGGCCTTTATTTAACAAAAGTTCTTCAATAGGTGTTAACACATAATCAGAAATATTGTGCACATTAGAGCAGTCTACATTCATTTGACAATAGACAGAAAAAGTTGTTCTAATGTTCTTATGTTTGCGTCCCCCCTTTTGTCTGTGCCTAAAGGGTGATCAGCATTGCGTCCTCTTTTGGAAACTGGAGAGTCTGAAGTATTAATGGATTCAGTATCCATGGTGAATGATTCCTCACCCAAACGCGTACTGGGTGATGTACCTTTTTTAAGTATAGATCTCGGCCTCTTTTTGCGTGTATAGGTAAAGTTTTTGGTACCCTCTGCAAACCTTACCCCTTTCTGTAACTCGAAGGGTTTCCCCTTCTCATAATCTTCCATGTCTCTAGAAAATTTCCTTAACTTCTTATCTTTTAATGTCTTTTCTGAGGTTAAGAGTTCTCTAGATAATCTACTGAGTGATTCCTGAAAGCTTGGTTGGTTCTCATGCAATTTCAATTCTTCACACATTTTTTGCACATCACAAATATTGTCCTGTATTGTCCTGTCATAATATGACGATAATATATTGACAAACATCATTGCCGAATCTTGTTGTGCAGCATTCCATTCCCTAATCAATAAATCATCTGGTTTGCCTACCAGCGGTTGCAATTTAGTTCTAAGGCCTCTTGGGGCAATATTTTGATGTTTATATGCCTTAAATAATCTGGAATGCCAGATGTTGGTGCGTAATGTTTTAACCTTTTTACCAAATTGAGTAAAAAGTATCCTACAATCGTCAACTGGATCTGTTGTCTTATTGGCAGTAGATCCATTACTGGATTCAATTCCAAAAATGTGAATGTCATCTTTGTCTGCACACAATCCTTGTACCATATGATTGAGATCCATGACTATAGATTGTGTGTATGCTGAGGTCAAATGTGATGTATTAAAAGCCCAATTCGTAGTATAGTTTTGATATTCAGTACCACTAGTATATAAATCAGACATCACAAAACCCCAAAAAACGGTCAAAAAAGTCAATAGAGAATGTAATGTCCAATCTTTGACTAATAAGGGGTACTAGGAATGCAGAGAGAGGCCAAAAAATAAGACATAGGATAACTTTAGTCCTAATGAGTAAGTGCTATAAACATGTAGGTTAAGAGAAACAGCTGTGTAGAAAAGAGCTCAAGGCAAATTTGTATGAGCCTATATGATAAGACACAATATGGCCAAAATGAAATATATATATTATATGGATTGACCCAAAAAGTGAGTGATCAACTGACCAAAATTGTATACAAAAATAATAATTGGTTGGTACCAATAAGACCTAGTTGAACATACCCACAACAGTATAAACAAAGATGAATTGAACAATAACTATCAATTCCAATAGTACAAAATGAACACTAATTGGCCACCTCACTTGCTATTTTTTGCTTGTATACTATGAAAAATTGTTATAAAAAGTAATATATCAACAATACCTAAACCTCCTGAAAAATGATGATAACTTAGATAGAGCTGGAAGCGGTTGAATATAGTAAAAGTGAGTAACAATCATACTAAATATGAACAACCTATGTTATAATGTTGTCCTGCCCATGGATAAACAATGTATAAATTCCATGCTGAATGCACTAAAATACTACCGAAAGAATATAAATGGTTATACTATCCTGTTCACCTAAGCAGACTCAGCATCAAACCATACACTGCTATAATGATGAAGTAATAATATAAGTCCAAATAATGTTAAGTGCGATCCATACAATGTAAGGCCACGGCCCCTTGTTCAAATGTAACATAAATGTTATTGCAATGTAAGCAAATAATAATGATATCATAAATGATGAAACCCCATGGTATGAATGCTAAGATCATGGAAGTCCCAATGATAGCTTCCTGATATCTCCATCCGGCATGTAGTAGAAGTGGATTGTTCATACATTAACGAAAAATGCATACAATGTACTGCAGATTACATGTTAAATATGAGCAAACAACAAATAAACAAATCGGCAGTATCTGATGGTATTCAAAATGTATGGTCCATGCAGAAATAATCATAGAATGTTAAACATCAATATACTAATCACTGAATCCAATTGTCCAGCCACAAAAGGAAGTCATAAATTTAAATCCAAGAGGTAGTATGTGACGATTGCTTGATTAATAAAAGATATAGAAAAAATAAAAAGTACTTGAATCCTCAAATTATGTGTTTACGTTCACCCAAGGACCGAGTACTGCAACCAATATGTCCACATAAAATCCAAAATGTTGGAAATCCAAACAATGGTACGATGCAGGAACCACAGAACCTTGAAAGTCGTATAGATGTAACCAAACAGTTAAAGTAACGAGGCCCAGTATGTAATGGCATCCGGAATGCTACAAGAACACTATGTTATCCAGGAACAAAACCCAGTATGGCAAACAAACGCTGGATGTGTAAAAGCTGCCAAATCTACAACAAAAACGAATAATGATGCCCACAGGACTTGTAACAACCGAAAGTTGTTCTGGTATAATTAGACGAATTAGGGAGGAAAATCTCCACCATGAATGCTGATTCCACTGCCGATTCCACAAACGCTACACCCTCAGACACCAACAGCCAGCAAACGAAAGCATGCAAAGAAAAGACAGGCTAGCAAGTATGGTTGGTGCACGGATAAACCAAACATGTACAAGAAAAGAGAAATCCAGCACCCCGAGCAGTAGTAGCTTAAAGTCTTTTATTAAACCAGACCGGTTTCAGCAATCAGCTTTCTTCAGTGGTTTGATGGTTACACAACTGTTAGCCATCTTTATTAGTATTTTGAACAAGGCAGTATGACATCATTTCCTGTATACATTAAAACATGACCAAAACATAATAATATATAAATGGACATAGAAAGTGCAAAAATAGATAGATATAGAAATGGTATAATGAAATGTTTGTACTGAAATATACATCAAAATTGAAATTATACAGCAATAAATTTATAATATAACAACAGTCCTGTAGTTCATTATAACAGAGAGAACAAAAAGTGGTGTTATAACATATTAATAGATTACAATTATTGGAGGCAGTAGCCCCTCACAATTTGTCATTAAGACCAGGTGGAAATAAGCCACCTAGTTTAACAATCCATTTGGTCTCTTTTTGGTCTAGCAATTTGTGCCATCCAGTTTTAAAGTTTCTATTGCCATAAATTTTGTCAATAATAATAAAAGAAAACTGGGCCGTTTGACAAATTGTGAGGGGCTACTGCCTCCAATAATTGTAATCTATTAATATGTTATAACATATGTTATAACATCACTTTTTGTTCTCTCTGTTATAATGAACCACAGGGCTGTTGTTATATTATAAATTTATTGCTGTATAATTTCAATTTTGATGTATATTTCAGTACAAACATTTCATTATACCATTTCTATATCTATCTATTTTTGCACTTTCTATGTCCATTTATATATTATTATGTTTTGGTCATGTTTTAATGTATACAGGAAATGATGTCATACTGCCTTGTTCAAAATACTAATAAAGATGGCTAACAGTTGTGTAACCATCAAACCACTGAAGAAAGCTGATTGTTGAAACCGGTCTGGTTTAATAAAAGACTTTAAGCTACTACTGCTCGGGGTGCTGGATTTCTCTTTTCTTGTACATGTTTGGTTTATCCGTGCACCAACCATACTTGCTAACCTGTCTTTTCTTTACATGCTTTCCTTTGCTGGCTGTTGGTGTCTGAGGGTGTAGCATTTGTGGAATCGGCAGTGGAATCAGCATTCGTGGTGGAGATTTTTCTCCCCAATTCGTCTAATTATACCAGAACAACTTTCGGTTGTTACAAGTCCTGTGGGCATCATTATTCATTTTCGTTGTAGATTTGGCAGCTTTTACACATCCAGCGTTTGTTTGCCATACTGGGTTTTGTTCCTGGATAACTTAGTGTTCTTGTAGCATTCCGGACGCCATTACATAATGGGCCTTGTTACTTTAACTGTTTGGTTATATCTATACGACTTTCAAGTTTCTATGGTTCCTGCATCGTACCATTGTTTGGATTTCCAACATTTTGGATTTTATGTGGACATATTGGTTGCAGTACTCGGTCCTTGGGTGAACGTAAACACATAATTTGAGGATTCAAGTACTTTTTATTTTTTCTATATCTTTTATTAATCAAGCAATCGTCACATACTACCTCTTGGATTTAAATTTATGACTTCCTTTTGTGGCTGGACAATTGGATTCAGTGATTAGTATATTGATGTTTAACATTCTATGATTATTTCTGTATGGACCATACATTTTGATTACCATCAGATACTGCCGATTTGTTTATTTGTTGTTTGCTCATATTTAACATGCAATCTGCAGTACATTGTATGCATTTTTCATTAATGTATGAACAATCCACTTCTACTATATGTCGGATGGAGATATTAGGAAGCTATCATTGGGACTTTCATGATCTTAGCATTCATACCATGGGGTTTCATCATTTATGATATCATTATTATTTGCCTTACATTGCAATAACATTTATGTTACATTTGAACAAGGGGCCGTGGCCTTACATTGTATGGATCGCACTTAACATCATTTGGACTTATATTATTACTTCATCATTATAGCAGTGTATGTTTTGATGCTGTGTGCTTAGGTGAACAGGATAGTATAACCATTTATATTCTTTTGGTAGTATTTTAGTGCATTCAGCATGGAATTTATACATTGTTTATCCATGGGCAGGACAACATTATAACATAGGTTGTTCATATTTAGTATGATTGTTACTCACTTTTAGTATATTCAACCGCTTCCAGCTCTATCTAAGTTATCATAATTTTTCAGGAAGTTTAGGTATTGCTTGATATATTACTTTTTATAACAATTTTTCATAGTATACAAGCAAAAAATAGCAAGTGAGGCGGCCAATTAGTGTTCATTTTGTACTATTGGAATTGATAGTTATTGTTCAATTCATCTTTGTTTATACTGTTGTGGGTATGTTCAACTAGGTCTTATTGTTACCAACCAATTATTATTTTTTGTATACAATTTTGGTCGGTTGATCACTCACTTTTTGGGTCATTCCATATAATATATATATATATTTCATTTTGGCCATATTGTGTCTTATCATATAGGCTCATACAAATTTGCCTTGAGCTCTTTTCTACACAGCTGTTTCTCTTAACCTACATGTTTATAGCACTTACTCATTAGGACTAAAGTTATCCTATGTCTTATTTTTTGGTCTCTCTCTGCATTCCTAGTACCCCTTATTAGTCAAAGATTGGACATTACGTTCTCTATTGACTTTTTTGACCTTTTTTGGGGGTTTCGTGATCTCTGATTTATATACTAGTGGTACTGAATATCAAAACTATACTATGAATTGGGCTTTTAATACATCACATTTAACCTCAGCATACGTACAATCTATAGTCATAGATCGCAATCATATGGTACAAGGATTGTGTGCAGACAAAGATGATATTCACATCTTTGGAATTGAATCCAGTAATGGATCTACTGCCAATAAGACAGCAGATCCAGTTGACGATTGTAGTATGCTTTTTACTCAATTTGGTAAAAAAGTTAAAACATTACGCACCAACATTTATTTATTTTATTTATTTTACATTTGTTGACCGGGCTAGTCTAGCTGGACATATATCCGTTTACAGCAGAGGCCCGGGGAGAAAAGCTCCAGTACAGATAAAAATCACAGTGATTTATAACAATAAAATTTTTTTTCTTCATAGAATTATGCAAGGTACAAGAGAGGATAGCAATAACATTTAAAAACTTGTAAGTAAAGTTCTACAAAAAAAAAATAAGAACTAAATACTAAAGTTAAAATAATAGAAGGCATACCTTAAGATTCAACTCTCAACTCTAGAAGGTATCAGGTAGGAGTTCAGTAAGGGGACAGGAAGAAAAATTAGGCGAATTGAGACATACTTTCAGTTGGGATTGGTACAGGGACATAGCCATTGAGATGTAAGATGTTCTTTGACTTGTCTTTTGAACAGAGAGGTGGACTCTAGAGTAGCTATTTCTTGAGGGAGTAGATTCCAGTGTTTACCTATGATATTAGAAAATAACGCATCCCCAGCTTTATTGTATGATTTAGGTATGGATACTAGGAATTTATTGGCAGAACGAAGTGTGGCTAGGTTCTTATATGGAGAAATAAGTTTAGCCAGGCTCGGAGTATTATCAGGGAAATGAAGGGTCTTATGAATGATAAGCAATTGTTGGTAGAGTAGGTGGTTATTTAGTTCTAGCCAATTTAGTTGTTTGAGGTTATGACAGTGGTGAGTTCTAAGGGGAGTAGCATTAATGAATCTAGTTATACTGTTATAGCAGGTAGAGAGTTTGTTAATTTTATTTTTAGATAGTGTGGTATATATAGCTGAAGCATAAAAAAGGGTGGATAGCAGGTGGGTCTGAGCAATGGGTTTTCTAGCTGCTGGGTTAAGGAAGGGTTTAATTCTGTAGAGTGTCCCAATTTTCTTATTAACAGCTTTAATAGTAGTGTTAATTAGGTCATCAAAGTTAAGATGGTTGTCAATGGTTACACCTAATAGTCGAGTGGTATTGTCAGGGTTAATACAGGTAGAATTATTTGAGGAGATAGTAAAGAAAGGTGTAGGAGATTTATTAGTAGGAGTAAAGAGAAGAAGCTTTGTTTTTTTGGGGTTAAGGAGGAGGCAGTGCTGCATAAACCATTTTTCAACGTTATGAAAGGTTGTCTGGGTGATGGACTGGAGAGAGGGAATATTTGTAGCAGAGCAGATCAATGTCGAGTCATCTGCATATTGGATGCAGGTAAACTTGGCACATTCAAATAAAGGTCATTAATAAATACTGAGAAAAGAAGGGGTCCAAGGATAGATCCTTGTGGAACACCAACATTTACTGGGAGTAAGGATGATAGGTTGTTCTCCCAAAGCACTGCTTGTTGCCTGTTTTCGAGATAGCTTTTAAACCACTGTAAAGAATGTGAGCTTAGAGAGGAGGTTAAGTTTTTCAAGAAGTATGTTATGGTTAACCATATCAAAAGCTTTTGATAGGTCTATGAATAGTGCAGAAGAGAAACGATTATTATTTCGATTATTATTGATGGAGTCAGCAAAGGAAAGAAGGGCAGTTGTAGTGCTATGGTGAGGCCTGAAACCATGTTGACAGTCAGCTAGAAGGTTGTTTTGAAGAAGGTAGTTAAGAAATTGTTTGTGTATGCACCTTTCCATTATCTTAGCTAGTGGGGACAGTAAGGCAATAGGACGATAGTTGAATAGTTCAGAAGAAGGGCCCCCTTTATGAAGGGGAATTATGTGAGATATTTTCCAAATAGAAGGGATTTTCCTTTCAGAGATGGTCCTATTTATCAGAATAGATATTGGGTGATAAATAGCTTTTGCAGCAATTTGTAAGTATTCGGATGGGAGTTGGTCAGCAGATGGGATGCAAGGTTTTAGTTTTAAGAGAAGCTTATATATGCTAGATGATGAGACAGGTTGGATTTGAAAGGCATTAGTAGAGGCTGGAGAAATGTTTTGTGAGGATGCAGTAGGTGTTGGTAATGAGTTGGCTAGGGTTATAATGGCTTCTGTAAAGTAGTTATTAAAGGCATCTGGGATCTGAGTAAAGCTGTTAGGGTTAAATCCTAAAGGGATAGGAGTAGGAGAATATCCTGGTTTAAGAAGTTTATTAACACATGACCAAAATTTTTGAGGGGTATTTTGAGTAGTTTTTTGAAGATGAAGATAAAATTCCTTTTTGTCTCTAAGAGTGTCTTTCTTGGTAGTATTTCTTAACTGTTTATAGAGGAGATGATCAGATGGAGATTTGGTAGCTCTCCATTTAGCCCAGATTTTATTTCTAAGGATCATTTTTTCTTTTGTTTGCTTTGTTAGCCAAGGGGCAGTTTTGGCTCTTATCCTGGTAGAGTGGAATGGAGCATGATAGTCAAGGATTTTCAGAAACTTAGTGTTAAAATAGGTAACTGCTTCATTAAGTTCAAGGTGTGATAAAGGTGACCAGTCACATGCCTGTAATTCAGCAAGGAAGTTATCAGGGTTGAAAAATATTTTTGAGCGGCATCTTCTTAGTTTATGCATATTAGGAATATTCAATTTTTGTCTGATAACATATGTAAGTATGTGATCACTAATACTGTCAGGAAGTGTCCCTGGAGTATAGTTGCTGGGGGCGTTATTAATTAGAATCCAGTCCAGAATTGTTTCTTTCTTATTAGGTTTATGGATTCTAGTTGTAGTTGTTATTAATTGAGAGTAACCATGGAGATTAATATGGTTGGTAGGTTGCTGGGCTGCACAGGCTTTCCAATCAATGTTGAAATCGCCAAGTATTATGGTTTCTTGGGGTAGTTGGTTAGAAAGAGAACTAAGTAGGTTTTCTAGAGTCTGGGTATTATTACCAGGGGGAAGGTACATACAAATTAGATAGATTGCTTTATTGTTGTTAATCTGTAGCTTGATTGATAAAATTTCAGTTTTGGGGAATGGAATGGAAGTTCCTTAAAAAGGGTAATTTGTAGGTTGGATTTATAGATAATGGTTATACCGCCACCTTTCTTCTTTATTCGGTCATTTCTAAGTATGTTATAGCCAAGAGGGGTGATTTCCTGGTCTAGAGTAGAGGATTTTAGCCATGTTTCTGTTACACATAATATATCGAATGAATGCAAGTGAAGAAGAGCATGAAGATGGTGAATTTTGTTATTAATACTTCTAATGTTGATGTGAGCTATTAGAAGGGAGTTGGTTGCTCTAGTACCTGATGCAAGAAGAGGAGAAGAATTAATATTTTGGTCATAATCGGTTAGGGTAGAGGGACCGGGATTAGGATGAATGTCACCATGTAAGAGTAGTTGATGATGGGAAAAAGATAGTAATTTAAGAAGTTTGAGGCAAATATTAAGAATTCTTTTGTTAAAATAGAGGGTTATGTGAGATACCCTATGGTATTTAGGCAGTAGATAGGTCGAAGAACAGGTAATGTTACTATGATTAAGGGAGCTGAAGAAAGAGGAAGGTAAAGTTTGCTTTAGATGAAGGTTTTGTTCATATAAAGTGTTAATTTGCAAAGAGGTGATATAGTAAGATAAAGAAAGAGAGGCTATAGCAGTAGTGAAGAGAAGGGCATAGATGAGAAAAGCTTTTACAGTTGGAGACATAGTAGTGAAGAGTTGAAGAACTAGAGTAACTTGTTAAAAATAATTAGTTAAGACAAGTAGATCAGCAACAATGTATAACGAAGGGATAAATGGAGAATAAGTATATGGAAGTTGAGATAGGGGATAGTCAGAGCAAGACAGATAAGAAGTAAGTATTAGATAGTTAGTAGATTGAATGTAAAATAAGGCAGGGTATGAAAGAGTTATGTAGGAGGAGGATGGTAGAGATAAGGTTAAATAGTGGTTGAAGCAGCTTTAAAAGAATGGTGTTAGAGTTGGAAGTCAAAAAGATAGGAGGATATGAAGGAGTGGAAGGGAAAGAAAAGAGAGGTAAAGGTTGGGAGAGAGGTCTAGTATGGAGGATGGAGATAGGTTAGGAGGATAGGGGGGAGTGTCTAGTGAGGTATAAGTTAAGGACCCCTGGGGGTGGGTGGGAATTAGGGGTAGGGAGGGGAGCGAAGCGGGGCAGAAACACTTTGGGCGAGAGCAGAGGAGGAGAGAACAATCAGAAAGTAGATATCCAAGGGGAGTAGGCTGGATACAAGAAGTTAGTTAGGTTAACTAGAGGCAAGGGGAAAAGGAATAAATGAAGTCCAGGCGAAACAGTTTCAGAATAGTTACAAGGGAGGCTAAGAAGTAGTGAAAATGGTAACGGAGAACACAGGGACAGATGGAACTAACACTAGGAGGTAGATATAGGCAAGAAGAACTACAAGGAAAAGAGTCAGATTATTTAAGGCATATAAACATCAAAATATTGCCCCAAGAGGCCTTAGAACTAAATTGCAACCGCTGGTAGGCAAACCAGATGATTTATTGATTAGGGAATGGAATGCTGCACAACAAGATTTGGCAATGATGTTTGTCAATATATTATCATCATATTATGACAGGACAATACAGGCCAATATTTGTGATGTGCAAAAAATGTGTGAAGAATTGAAATTGCATGAGAACCAACCAAGCTTTCAGGAATCACTGAGTAGATTATCTAGAGAACTCTTAACCTCAGAAAAGACATTAAAAGATAAGAAGTTAAGGAAATTTTCTAGAGACATGGAAGATTATGAGAAGGGGAAACCCTTCGAGTTAAAGAAAGGGGTAAGGTTTGCAGAGGGTACCAAAAACTTTACCTATACACGCAAAAAGAGGCCGAGATCTATACTTAAAAAAGGTACATCACCCAGTACGAGTTCAGGTGAGGAATCATCCACCATGGATACTGAATCCATTAATACTTCAGACTCTCCGGTTTCCAAAAGATGACGCAATGCTGATCACCCTTTAGGCACAGACAAAAGGGGGGACGCAAACATAAGAACATTAGAACAACTTTTTCTGTCTATTGTCAAATGAATGTAGACTGCTCTAATGTGCACAATATTTCTGATTATGTGTTAACACCTATTGAAGAACTTTTGTTAAATAAAGGCCTTGGTTTTATTCCTGTTTTTTTGTTGATGAAAGTATATTTGTATTGGATGTCATGGATTTTTGTAGAAGACTAAACCTCAAACTTTTTTTTGATCAACAGGAATTTACTCAAAGATCCACTGAATTTAGATTTTTACCATCCAAGTTTTGTCCTCCTATGGACAAACATGTAGCCATATTCCAGAATGCTGTTATTAAGGACTTACACCACCAGTTGGGTTTAGGGAACATTCTTAGAAACAATTTAAATGTTGAGGAACAACAGGCTCTTGTGAATCTTAAAAACAATACTGACATTACCATCCTTCCTGCAGATAAGGGTGGGGCCATTGTGGTCATGAATTCCAGTTATTACTGGGCTGAGGGAATCAGACAGGTGTCGAACACCCAGCATTATCTATACATGCCTATTGACCCTACCCCCAAATTCAAAAAAGAAATTGATGATATTTTACAGCTTGCAGTTGAGGAAGGCATCATCAGCACAAAAACTAGATTTCATTTAACCAATCAAGATCCAGTTAAACAATATCTATATTTATTGCCTAAGATTTATAAGTCCCATAATACACCACCAGGTAGACCTATTGTTTCAGGTATGGGTTCACTTACTGAACCACTATCTGTTTTTCTTACACAATATTTAAAACCTTTGTTACCATATGTACGGGCCAGACTGCAAGACACCACGGAGTTCCTACAGATTGCTTCTGAATCCCAACTTGAAGTAGATTGGCTTATGTGTACTTTAGATGTTACATCACTATATACTAGTATACCACATTGGGCTGGTCTAATGGCACTGGAATATTGGCTACACAAGATCACATTTATAGTCCAGGATTTAACACCTTATTAATCTGCATGGCGGAACACATTCTAACCAAGAATGTGTTCTATTTCCAAAACCAATGTTACTGGCAAATTCAGGGTACGGCGATGGGTGCCTCTTTCGCACCAATATATGCTGATCTCTTTATGGGGTATGTTGAAGATCAGATTATATACAGTGAATTACATAACCTATACATGCCAGAAATCGATATTTGGAGACGTTATCTTGACGATTGTTGGCTTGTTTGGAAAGGGGGCACAGAGTACCTTATGGAATTTATCGAATATCTTAACAGTAACAAATGGGGAGTAGAATTCACGGTTAATTATAATCTGCAGCAGACTGATTTTTTTGGATGTCCATCTGTGTAGGGAACCAGATAATACTCTTTGTACTACTGTGCACAGAAAATATCCACAATACAACAGTCTACTACATGCTTCAAGCTTACACCCTAAACATATCATCAAAAATATTCCTAAATCACAATTCATGAGGATCAAGAGATTCTGTTCATCCAATTCAGACCTTGAGAATTGTCAGAATGATCTCTCAAATAGATTCTTACAGAGAGGTTATAACAAAATGGATGTACATTCTGCAGTCCAAATGACCAAAAATGTATCCAGGGACAGCTTGTTGGGTTATAAACCGAAAGTTGCCTGTTCTGCTTTTCAGACACCTAGGTTAGTAACCACTTTTGGCAGGAATACTTATCAATTGAGGGACATTATCAATAATCATTGGAACATATTAACAACAAACACACATCTGGCCAACTGGTTGGACAACAGATGTTTGTTTTCATATCGCAAAGGTAAAGGCCTAGGGTCACATTTTTCTCATTACAAAAGAATTACATCCTTGGATGTCTCTATTGCTCAGACTACCTTGTTAGGAGACAAATTAATTGGCAGTCATCCTTGTGGTCATTGCTCTTTTTGCAAATATGTATTTACTACCAAAGTATTTACAAGCAAGAACACAGGAAAGGTATTTAATATTAATCATTTCGCAAATTGTAGCAGAGATTGGGTGATTTATCTGGCCACATGCACATGCAGGGCATTTTATATTGGACAAACATCCAGACAGTTTAGAATTCGTATTTCCGAACATTTGGGCAATGTAAGGAATGCTAGGTCCACCAATGCTTTGTATAAACACAGTTTGATACACAAAATGGCCCAGTTTTCTTTTATTATTATTGACAACATTTCTGGCAATAGAAACTTTAAAACTGGATGGCACAAATTGCTAGACCAAAAAAAGACTAAATGGATTGTTAAACTAGGTGGCTTATTTCCACCTGGTCTTAATGACAAATTGTGAGGGGCTACTGCCTCCAATAATTGTAATCTATTAATATGTTATAACACCACTTTTTGTTCTCTCTGTTATAATGAACCACAGGACTGTTGTTATGTTATAAATTTATTGCTGTATAATTTCAATTTTGATGTATATTTCAGTACAAACATTTCATTATACCATTTCTATATCTATCTATTTTTGCACTTTCTATGTCCATTTATATATTATTATGTTTTGGTCATGTTTTAATGTATACAGGAAATGATGTCATACTGCCTTGTTCAAAATACTAATAAAGATGGCTAACAGTTGTGTAACCATCAAACCACTGAAGAAAGCTGATTGCTGAAACCGGTTTGGTTTAATAAAAGACTTTAAGCTACTACTGCTCGGGGTGCTGGATTTCTCTTTTCTTGTAAATGAACTCAATGCCTGTCTCCTGATCAATGGTGGTGTAAAGGGAGCCAACATCCAATGATCCAAACTTAAATTCACTTGTAGGTGTCTAGATCTCCTTCAGTAGCTCCAGTAGATGCTGTGAGTCTCTGATATAAAATACTGATTTTTCATAAAAGGGTTGAGAATATGCTGAGGTAAATGCATAGGCGTTGGAAGTTGTTAAAAACTGGGGGGGGGATGGAGGGTGACAGGGACACTTAGTGAACTATAAAGGGTCGTTTTTTTATAACTATTTGCTACCAGAATATAGGTTCACTTGGAGGACATTTTAAGCTTAGCCAATTCCCTTTTGGTGCTTGAATTAACATTTTCTGATTGGTCTTACCTATCCCCATGGCTGATAATTGTATATTAGCCCTAGTGAGAACAACTGTGATCATACCTTAGATAATTTGACCATGTAAGGGATGCAGCATTTAGGAACTGCCTCTATCCATTAGTGGCATGGGGGGAAATCCTTGAGTACATTTTCTATTACCCATCCTTAGATCCAAGTTGCATTTGAATATGGATGGATGAGCTTTGCTTTATTTTTATGGATAGTCTGTTCTGGAACAGTGGTAGCCTGTGTGATATATATCCATCTCGCCACAATATTCAGTTTAGATACCTGGACTGAGTATTTCTGATGCCATTTGACTTGCTGATGTTCAGTAGGTCCATCTGTATTATGTCGGGGGATGCTTTGTATGCCAGACATGTCACCTCTAAGCACTCTGTGGGATACTAAGTATAATAATAAATCTTTGAGGTGATCCATGCAAGACCTATTGTTTAGGACATGTATCCTTTTAGTAAGGTATCTCTGAAGATATTCCAATCATTGCATGGGGCTGGACAGATACATGCCAAAGTGGGCATTATACAAAAATTGACATAATGAGAGCTTTGTAAAGGGGGACAACAACATCTCTAGATCTAGTCATAATCAATTTGTTTATAAGCTGTGCAATATAGAAAGGCTTTCTTATGACTCTGGGCACATGTTGGTCAAAAGTTAGGTCACTGTACACACAAGTTCCCAAATGCCAAACAATTGGATCAGTTCTCAGAGGGCATTGTCATGATTTTGACACCAGTTATTATTTGGGACAAACCTTCCTGCATGATGGTTAAGGCATTTGGGGATTCAATAACTTCTCCTAGCTTGCAGTCATCTCAAACTTAGCTAGCCAACACTCTTTGGTATTTCCTTTTACTTTTGAGATGTATATGCCAATTAGAAAGAGTCTCAGCACTTAACCCTGGGGGACTCCATTGGTGACTGTTCTCTTCCCCTGTTTTGATCTCCTGCATCCTGTGAGCCAAGTTGGCAATGCAGCTGGTGATGTAAGTGTTTGTTCCTACATTATTCATCTTTTGTACTACACCTGAGTAGGGGATTGTGTCAAAAGGCTTGGCCAGGTCAATGTAATGTGGTGTAAACTGTTTTACCTTCATCCATTGCTTTGGTAACAAGAGTAAAGCTTAAAATTTGCCAATGATTTTGAGCCCTTCACACTTTCCTCTGGGGTGTTTTCAAACATATTTTTAGGGCCATGCATAAATGTACGCATTCCTTGATTCACCTTCCTGATTGTATTAAATTATATTTCTTGTATAATACAGCACACCTGTTAGACTTACGTTAGAGCGCATTTTAAATTTATTGTTTAAACATTTTTCCAGTAGGCAATGAAACAAAAATGCTTTAATCAATAATGACAAACTTGCCCTATTCAGAACATTTCCATGATAACAGTCTACTTCCACAAACAATTGCATTTTAAATTTATTATTTGAACATTTTTCCAGTAGGCAATGAAGCAAAATGCATGCACCAATAATGACAAAAATGCCCTATTCAGAACATTTCCATGATAACAGTCTACTTCTTCACACAATATATAAATACAGAATCACAGTAGTGTAAGCCATAGGCATGTTGCACAGCTTCTTGAACGTATTTTCAATTGGGGGGGGGTTGCAAAAGGCCAAAATCCAGGGACACATTTTAAACATTGCTTGTATAATTTTGGAAAGTTGCTTGCATAAAATGGCGTGTTATGACCATGTATTCTACTGCCAAGGCTTGAACCCAGAACCCTATGCACAGAGCAACATACCACTAAGCTAGACCAGCAGTTTCTTGAAGAACAGGAATACAAACTTAAATAGCTATCATATCATTTAGTGAATTCAGTTCTCACTTCTCACCATAGCTCTCAACTTCTTAGCACAAAAATACAGAACAAAGCCAATAATGGGGGAATACAGCCCCAAAATAAGGACACATTTCAAATACTGATTTTATAACCTTAGGAAATTGTTAGAATAAAAGGTTTTGTTTTACCACTCCTGAAAACCAGAGGAACAGAATAAAAATGTGAGGCACAAATTCATAAGTGATGGTGGCTAGGGACTTTAGTCTCTTTTTACCTGTACCCAAGGTACAGGGTTTGAGCCTGAGTACGTCTAGCCACCAGATGTATCCTGTTGGGGGCATTTTCACACACACACACACACACACACACTTCTCTGTGGTATGTCGTCCAGACTCCATCCTCAGTCTTCCCATGACATTAGCTAAAAGCAATTTGGGAGGTTGGATGATCTGCAAAATTGGGGGGCTCCCCTCACTCTATGGTTCTGGCTGCCACTACCAGTCGAAACAGAGGATTTAAACAATCTATTGTGTACTTTAGGTATTCCAAAAATCCTTGCCATTTTAGGTAGGTCAATTTGCATGGTTATTATCTGGATTTGAAGCGTTATCCACCGAAGTGGGCAAATTTATGACTTCAGCCCCACCTTCCTAGGTTAACCACTTGTTTTTTACCCTTAAAGCCCTTAAATTTAAACAGTGATAAACCACATTCATTGAACAGTTTCACTAAATCCTAGAACAACTTATCATTGTTAGATAGTCCATTTGGAAATGTAGATAATCTCAAACCAAAAGGTACTATGTTGAGCCTAATGTACTCCTCTAAATAGAGAATTTCTTATTGCCAAGTTTTATATTTAGTGATTAATTCTTCCATTCGTTAAATGTCACATTTATAGTCTTTCACTGTGTTAGAGTTAAAAGAAATAACCACAGTGTCAAGGTTTCCCTGCAGTATGTTGTCTCCCTTTAGGCCTGAAAATGGATTATTAACTTTTTGAATGACAAAGTCTAATAAATTGTCAGTACCTGGAAAATGTGGTCCTGTACTCTGCGTTCCTTGTTGGTTCTGGCTTATTTCCACTGGGGATCCATGAATAGGAACAAAATCTCTGGAAGTGCTGGAAAATGAGAAACCAGAGCATGCTAGGGCTGCTGAACATCTCGATTTTAAGTTTTCCAACAGTCCATATATATCCGAAATTGCAGATGTGAGTCTCTGAGTTATCAGCATACACTTCTCAGGGACATGATGAGTAGATAAATCCAAATTAGCATCAAAGCTGGGAGACTCCCCAAATGTAGTCTCATGTTGCAAACAATGTAATCCAAAAACACCATAGCGGCATAGAACAAACAAACCAAAAAACTAGAAACACATTCTACTCAGCAAACTTAGGGAGTCACCACAGCCTGTTCTTAAAATGAATGCGTTTGTTCTTTATTAATACATGATAAATGTCATGCAACACATATCAGGTTTAACTGTGGCTTGAAGGGAGTTGTTTACGTACCTCAGTGTGATTCATGCACCTACATTTATGTTTGAAAGACTATTAGGAAGCTGTCTCATAGAATTCACGAACATTCATTAGCAATAAGAAAAGGGAACACTAGTAATACCATAGTGAGACATGCTTTGCAGTGTGAGAATTATAAAAAAATCCAGTTCTTTGTGCTAGATTCAGTTGAAATGAGTGGCTTCTCTGGCAACTATAATGTGCTTTTAGAATGCCAAGAGTCAAAATGGCAAATCAGACTGAATTTGGATAAATATCCTAGTTTAAATGAAACTGTCAACATAAAATGCTTTTTACTAGTACAAATAATTTAAACGTGATTGTGGAAAACTACAGGTTAATACTTTTACATGCATTAGTTTTATTTGTTACTTTGATTTGTATTGACATGCCACTTTAAAAGCTGGGGAAAAGGGTACTGGAAGGTTTTTTCATGTGATATGTTGGGCACCATTTTTAAACCTGATATGTGTTGCATTACAGTTATCTGATGAAGTTCTTAGTGTATGAATAAAGAATGGAAGCGCTCATTTTAAGAACAGGTCATGATAACTCCCTACATTTGTTGACTAGGGCATGTTTCATGTAGAAATTAAGGCACCACCTGGGGAACAGGGAAGGCTCTACATTAATAGAAAGGGCTTCCACTCTTTTAACTGCCAAATCATATTTAATGTCTAAGGAATCATGCTGAATGTGTATGTTGGCAACCCAGGCAGTTACCATGACTCATATATCTGGCACACCTCCCAGCTGTATCAGATGTTCACTGGGGGATATCCTGCAGGGTCATTTACTGGGGGATGCAGGTTATGCACTGGAACAGTAGTTGATGGCACCCATCTGAAATACATACAGACCTGCTGAAGAATGCCATAATGAGGCACATGCTCAAACCAGAAATATCATAGCGCATGTGTTTGGGCTGCTGAAGTCACAGTTCTGGTGCCTACATACATCTGGGGGAGCCTTGCATACAATCCGCATTCATGTACTGAAATAGCCACAATATGTTTCATGCTACACAACATCATCCTGAGAAAACAGCTTCACTAGGATCAACAATGGGAAGGGGCGCACATCCCACTACCAATGACAAGGTCACCACAGCCACATGCAGGTGAGGAGTCAGAGGGGGAACCAGCAGCTGCTGTGGGTGTAGGCAGATGTAGGTGTGCTCAATATGCCCTTGCATTGGCTAAGAGACAAAGTATAGCACACTCACTCACCACCTAAGAGCCTAAAACCTTCCTCTCACATGCATACAAATAGTAACAATGATGCCATGCAACTCTCACAACATGTAACACCCCATCAAGACAAAACTTTGCCTGTTCCAATCTTCCAGATCCACCCAAAACACCCCCCACTTCAACATTCTCGCCAAAGACAATACCATCATCTCTCCATCAGAACACACAAAATTACTCGGTGTGGAAATAGACAACAAACTTAGATTTGATACCCACATATCTCTCACAATAAAAAAAGTTCTCAAGAAACTTGGTGCATTACATCGAAGCTGCCAATTCCTAACCAAGGCCGCTAGAATCTCCATAGCCAATTCCCAGCTAATCTCCTCCCTTCTCTATGTATCCCCCCTACTTACCAAACTTAGACAGACAGATCTACACAAGCTGGATGCTTGTTACAACAAAATTGCTAAATTTGCCACTGGAACCTCCTACCGCAGCCATCATTGTATCTCCCTTAAAGAACTAAACTGGCTAGACCTCCCACAACTCCTTCACTTTAATCAACTCACCCTCACTCATAAACTTATTAACCATCCACATAGCATCCCTTCCCTTCACACCCTTCTCTAACCCTATAACTCCACTAGGCCCCTAAGATCAAGCAACAAAAATCAACTCACTGTTATCAAACCCAAAAACTCAGGAGGAGAAGCCATATTTTCATGTACCATATCTAAACTTTGGAACAATCTTCCACCCTCTATAACTACTCTACCTTCCAGCAGCCTTTTCAAGACTGCGCTCAAATTCCACTTAAATTTGCACTGGCTTTGTCCTTGTTCTAATCCAGACTAACACCCTCACCCTTACCCCCCCACCTAGACTCTTACCCCAACTATACTACCGCCACTACTAACCACAGTCAGAATTAGCTAGTTGTCTTTACATACTTTAAAATCTTGTCTGACAACTTTGTTACTAATATTATAAACAACAAGAAACTATCTTAACTTGCAACATTTATTGTATATACTGTTGATAATCAGTATCTTGTTATTGTATTAAAGCCAACAACCTGTAATGTTGTTTACTATTGCTGCAACTTTGTATCTCTATTTATCATGAACATGGTGCGGAGCTTTTCTCCCCCGACATCTGCTGAAAAAGGACCTGCGTCCAGTCAGAATTTCCTGGTAAACAGATGTAAGTAAAAAAACAAATAAATAAATAAATCAATTGGCTGAGTATTACTTGCATCAGACAGAGCCAGCCCTGAACTAAAACTGTTGCAACTGCTGGATTAAGTGTTAAACCTGGAGTGTACTGTGTAATAATATGAATGACTGGCATATCCTTGCATGCTGTTACTTGGTAGTGTAAGCAAGTCCTAGGTGCCTTAAAAGACAACAGAAGGATAATACACGTAAGTGTCACATAAGTACAAAATGGCTGTTCCTAGATAAAACAGAAAAGCTAGCATTTCGGTATTATCCACTGGAGAAACATAAAGCGTCTAGAGATGAGAAACATAAAGCGTCTAGAGATTTGAAATATGAAATATGAACAACAGGCTGGATGCAAAAAAGGAGAGCAACAATAGTAACATGTCCTTGTATGTGCCATAGCAGAAATGCAGCTTTGATCCCCATCCCAAAAGAACAGGCAAATGACACATATTGCTAACAAACCATCCTTGAAATGCTAAAAGTGCTATCAATTGGACTGCCCCTGAAATGTCTACAGATTTAACACAGAACATTCCATGTTAAGGTATTGCCAATCATGTATACCTGAGAAATGTCCTGACAAGCATGCCCATGCTATCAGTGCCCTTCTAACTAATGCATATAGATAAACGTGTAAACACCTTTGTTAATCAAAATATATTATATAAACCTATTAAACATATTTTTCTTAATTACATTTCAGCATATGCAGTATATAGCTGAGAAAATGCAAGGATACCCTCTCAAGTTCAGTAATCCCCTGTGCAGATATATCCCAAAGTAATAGCCTCTTTTCTGTGTTCTCCACATAAACATTTCTCCTCACCTTCAGTTTCCCTAGCTACATGTTTGTTGGATATTTACTTGACTCCTGGCAAAGTACCACAGCCAAAGGCATCTGCAGGGGGACTATTGTGGCATCCAGTATAAGTCTGATGCTTGTAATAGTTTGTCCCAGGCTGTATCCAGTGCCACTGGTATCCCATGCACTGGAGAGCAGTGTAGGCATCATTTTAATGAATTACACAGGGGTAAAAGGGATACCCTCAACCATTAGTTGCATGAGTTTGAGAGTATGGACATCCCACAGCTGTGCAAGTATGACATTAAGGGAGTACTTGTAAGACTTAGAAAGCTAAATATAGACAAGGTTGGTATGCATAATGCTCTTGTGTTCTTTTCTGTTCTTTCCCCAGCTCCCATCAAGTGTGAACTCAAGTGGCAGGCTCATGTTTCCCAATTGGAGAGAAGGGAAGCAAGTGGTATGTATGCAGCAGAAGAGGTGTTATTGTAGCTTTAAAAGTTAAAGATAGCCTTTGTGGTCTTTTATAGAGTTGTATCAAATGAGCATGTAGATCCCAGTTGTAAAAGCAAGTATGTATTGATTAGTCTGTAGCACAAACCAGTTGTAGGAGTCCAATATTAGACTGTAGTCAGAGGTTGTGGTACACCGCAATTCATAACTATACAGTACTGTTATTTCTTCAATACTATTTACACTAAATTAAAAACTCTATACCAGTGGCACAAATGCCCTGCTGTAAACTGTATTCTGTATAATTGGAATATGAATATAGGTTCATAGGTGTGTACTAGGCTAATGGCCCTGGAGCCTATATAAGTCTAAGAAGATTCCCTGGCATCATGCCACCCAAAGTTAGTTCCCAGTGTATGTGCAATATATGCACATTTCAAGGATTACTTTCAGCAATCTGTACTATAGTGTGTATCTGTTAGAATGTACACTTAAATGTAATAATTCAGATAGGAGAGTTGTATAATTGTGTTAATGCATTGTATGTCACATATGATGGTACTAATTGTATCGTTTTTTTCTCTCACCTCAACTTTATCTTTGTTTTTTTGTTTTTTATTATGTGTCGTCAAAATGTCTCTGTGTCATCCATGTATACCACATCACTAAATGCTACACAGCACAGTAAGGTAGACCAGCACCAGTGGGTTAACCTGCCCCTGCTCCACCAGCTCCAGCACCGATGCCCAGCACATCTTGGGATCCAAACTGGGAACACTGCCTCTGCTGCCCCTGCACTACATATGCCCTCAGGTTGCCCCAGAAGCTGGTGCCATGGTACTTTCTGGCAGCAGTGGTGAAAGTGGTGATTTCATCACCCACTGGGAGATGCCAGGATTGGTGCGTAGGGTCGTGCATCACACCATTGGTGTATGCATACACTGGTGGGAAGGCTGATCTCCTTCATGGTCTGTAGAAGGGAAAGACATCAAGCACTCCAGCTGCCAGTAGAGTAAGGGGACAGTGATGACAGTCCATTAGGTGAGGACTCAATTCTCACTGTCTCAAAGCTTGATGGGCTTGAACGTAGGTTGTCCCCTCCCTCACCCCAATCTTGGTGTCCCCCAACCTTTTGTGTCCCTCACCATCCCTGTATCTTGTCTTGTTTGTTTGCATTTGCTTCCTCATCTACCCTACATGACCCAAACATACCTACATCCCTTACCCAGCAGTTCTCTTTCTTACCGAATTAAAAAAAATTGGGCAACTGTCCCACAAAAAAGAACTTGTCCCACAAAAAAAAATGTCTCATACATAGTTCTCCATTTCACATGCATGTCTTCTTGACATACTTGATTCATTCCAATTGGCTATACAACATGATTACATTGTTGTCATCCCTCTCTCTCTGGAGGTGACAGTCCAAATTCAGCTAATAATCTGCACATATGATCAGTTTTTACTGTTGAAGAAATGGATAGGTATGGCTCTTTCCTACCTACCTCCTGCACATTCCTGTATTGCTCTCCCTTTGGTCTTCTTCCTGCTTGTTCCCCATTTCACCACTTTCCTATTTACCCAATTTTAACACCTATAACCTTCTCAAAAAATAGAATCAGACACAACACACACAAGTGGCAGAAAAAACAATGAATCCCTTCACTTTTTGGCCTCTATGTTTTCACAGAGTTTCACATCATACAGCAATGCCAAGCAAAGGTGAGTGGCGGTACAATGCTGCAGTTACCTCTGCACAATACTGCTTACCAAGACACAGCAGCACATGTATTATGAATAATTCATGTCATTGCATTATCACTATTTAGTTAAAAGTATTTAAAAGTATTAGAGTCACCTGGATTTGAACCCAGTATCATCTGGGCTCAAAAAGACACATGTCAATGTATTTTCACCTGCTGCCACAGAGTCAGTTAAGCAGCAGGTTCTTACCTATGTGTAATCAGGGAAAAGTATTGGAAATGTGTATCTCGTATGTGAACTTTGCCAGCCATTGTTCAAACCCACTGTTCACCACACTACAGAAAAGTAAATATTATTATGTATTCCTGCTGTTTATTTGTCCATTTCCTGTGTATGATATGAAATTACATGTGGAAACAACAAACTGAAGGCCCTATCTAACAATATGTCACATATTTTCAATACAGCCATGTATTGCCTCCCCACAAGCACTGCAACCCTAGTTTATCAGTACTTTTTTCACACATATATCACCTATGATACAGAAATTAATATCAAATGTGTGGTATGCAATGTGCATGAATCTGCTAACATGCAGACATAGAACTATTGACCCATAAGCCTAAAAATCATTATCTGCAAGGCTAGGGAAGGAATCAGCATGGACCTTATCAACAGAGCCATAAGTGACCCTAAACACACTTGACCTGACCCATTTTGGTTTGGTCAAGTGTAGATCTTGCTTATTAAACCTAGTGGACTTCTTTGATACTGATCCCAAAAACCTGGATGGTGGATAACAGGACATACTGCCCATGTTGAGTTATCCAAGGCCTTTGCCACTATCCCCCATTCAGGTATCATAGAGAAAATCTCCCATCTGAGGATTAACTCATACATTATTAGATGGATAACCAACTGTCTCACTGACAGAACAGACACTGTCAAAGTTGGGAACTGCACCTCCACCAGTGGAATGCCACAAGGATCTGTGCTGGGCTCTCAATTGTTTGAAAACTATTTCTCTGAAGTCCAGGCAAAGGTAGATGGCTTGTGGCTTACCAAGTTTGCAGATGACTGTCAACTGGATGCAGTCATATAGACTGCCCAACTATGTTAACATATTACAGAAGGGGCTGACACAGACAAATGATTGGTGGCAAACTCACAGACTGAACCTTACAGCAACAAAATATCTCATTGTTCCCTTTGGCAATGAATTCCCCCTGTTAATTCTGATATAGCATCCCCTAAGCTCAAACACAACTTTGCGAGACTTTATAACATGTTGATAGTAACCTACATTTCAATCACTATGTGTCCATAATGGTGAGACATACATTCTACATTGTGCACCTCATAAATAAGGGCAGCACATCCAGGACCAGGAAAGTCATAGTTCTGCTGTACTCTACCCTTATCAGACCACTAATTGAGTACAATGCTCCCTTCTGTCTGTACCTCACCAGACACCTGCAGCAACTGGAGAAAATGCAGAGGTTTATGAAGAATTTGAGAATCCAGGGCCTCCAAAACATGACATACATGAAAAGACTGAAAGACCTGTCACTGTACTTGTGTCATGCAGGCTGCTGAGAGGAGACCTATACCTGGCCTACATCAGACCCTGCCCAACTGGAAATGCTGGACATCTACAAATCAAATCGGACAAGAATAACTTGTGCCAGGGATCTCAACCTAGCTTGTGACATAAACAGAACATGCTAGAGAAACAGATATATCTCCCAGTGATTGCCACTCCTCTGTAATAGGCTCCCACTGCATGTGAAGCAGTGCTTCTTAATGAACCTATTCAAGCATAACCTTGACAACTGTATGGGTGATGGCAAATTCACCCCTGGGGTAGCATCTATGTCCCTCATGGACAGAGCCAGTTGGTACTGATCATAAAATTGTTCTGCTAACAATGACCATCTAACTATGCTCAATAAGGGTAACTGTGTTTTTACACAGCTAGCCTTGCAAACACCCTAAGGCCATTAGGCTAGTAAACTCCTATGAACCTATGCAGGCATCTCATCATCTTCTCTCCAACATGCCCTGCTGATGTCATCTACTATAAGTTGATCTGCAATGTTGTAAAAGTCAGACTTGTGCTGTGACACTTCCATAAACTACTGAGTTCTGTGGTGTATGTACTTAGGTAGGGGTTCTATTCTCACTGCAGTCAAGTGTGTGTGTGTGTGTGTGTGTGTGTGTGTGTGTGTGTGTGTGTGTGTGTGTGTGTGTGTGTGTGTGTGTGTGTGTCTAGCCAGAAGAGCAGAAGTGTGTATCCCACAGTTACTGATGCAATCCCATGGATTGACAGTATTTTGATACCTGCACATGCCTACATATCCATTTCATGCAGGCTTCCTAACATCTTCTCACCCTGTTGATGTCATCCACTGTAAGTTGACCTGCAGGCTTGTAAAAGTCAGACTTGTGCCATGGCACTTGCATAAAGTAATGAGTTTTGTAGTCTGTGTACTTAGATAAGCAAGAGATCTGTTCTCACTGCAGTCAACTGTGCGTGTGTGTGAGTGCATTTGCTTAACATTACAGAGAGCCTTTTACTCCAGCATGTGGGACACTGTTAATGCCATGTTCTCCTCACCAGATACGACTGATGTCATCAGCTATAAAGTGTTGTCTGAGACACTCCAAGTCAGACTGGAGCTGTGACACTTGCCTTAAATACAGAGTTCTGTAGTCTGTGTATTTTAGATAGGTAGGGGTTCCATTCTCACTGCAGTCAACTAGTGTGTGTGTGTGTGTGTACTCACTTATTTGACATTAGAGAGAGCCTTTTACACCAGCATGTGGGACAATTTTATTGCCATATTCTCCTCACCAGGCACTGCTGATGACATCAGCTATATGTGATTTGTGGATGCATACTGTTCCCACTAGGGCAGGGTCAGAGACTGCCCTGGAGGCCAGGCAGAAGTCACCTCATCCTATATGATACAGATTACAGTGACATGGATTTCAGTCTATCCACATACATCATGACACTGTTTGTATGCCTTTGTTTTCTTGGTGAGTAACCCATGTGGTCTCTCCAGCTGCTGCATGTATCTGGCGAGGTACATGGAAAATAGAGCATTATACTCTATATTAGTATTCTGATGAGGTTCGAGTACAGTTCTGTGATATAATCCTGAGATCTGAATATGATGGCATGACTTATGATGTGCACAACACAGACTTTCAATGCCAGTGTGGAGACTTGGTGGCTGAGTTCAGAATGCTATGTACGTGTGCTTCCAGTGTTTCCATTACTGTGTTTCAGCATAGCGGGACTGTTGTCAATGCTGTAATTAGCAGGGAATTCCACTTTGCAGAAGGACAAAATAAAGACACATTTTCCATTTATTTGTAGACCATGTGGCTTTGTCACCAGTCATTTGTCTATGTTAGCCCCTCCTGTAGTATGTTATCATCATAGGGTGGACTCAGTGATTGCACCCAGTATGCAAGAATTAGCAAACACAGTAAGCCAAATGCCATATACTTTAACCTGAACTGTCAAGAAATAGATTCCAAACAGTAAAGAGCCATGCACAGATCCCTGGGGTATGCCAATGGTGACAACTTTACTGGTACAAATTGATTCAACAACTTTCACTTTATGTGTTCTATCAGTGAGACTATTGGTTACCCATCTAGTGATATGTGGTTTAATCCCCAGCTGGGAGAGTTTTTCAATGATCCTTACATAGGGAATTGTGTTCAAACCCTAGGCCAGTTGAGAATAGCCAGTATGCACTGTCTTATTTACATTCAGGACTATCACACAGAATCAGTGAGCTGTGACAACATCACAGATCACCTATAACATGACTCATCACATACACCTTCATGACACTGTTGAATACTCACTTCAACACTCCCTCCACACAGACTATGTTGCTGTAGAAGAGTGTTTTCAACATGCATCCATGTGAGTTGGGGGGGCAGCACCCAATGCATGCATGTATAAACATATCCTGACTCTCCTCATAATTGAGTTAAACCAACATATCATCATGGATCTTTTCTAAATGGACACTAGGGACATCCCTGCTGTGTGCAACATCCCTGTGTGAGTTGTTAATGCTACATCATGTCTGTTACATCTGTTAGATGATCTCAAAGAGATCATCGAGGGCATGCATAATGACAACACTATCAGCCTATTGAATTTGCCAAGCCCAAGGCATTTACCACCAATCCACACTGAGGTATTCACGCAACACTGTCAGATGTGGCCATATGCACCTATATCACCAAGTGGGTAGACCAGTGTATCACATACATGCCATCTAAATATGTTGACGTGTAAAGTGACCTATATCTCAGGTCCAGTGATCAGTTCTGTACATCAGGACTGTCTGCTGTGTCCTTTCTTGTCCATTTTTTAAGTGATGGACATTACAGATGACATACATATCCTGTGGCCAAACAGCTGCTCGAAGGACCACAGAGTGTGGGCAATCATTGACTCCATCTGTTATATTAGTATAATACAGACAGTATCAACACACACCAAATATAGCTGCTACAGCAGTACATGTAAAAAGAAAGAAAGGAAGTCATTGTTCCACTGTATTCGGCATTCATCAGACCTATCATTGAATAAATGGACCCTTTGGTATGTACCTAACCAGTCATATCCAACAACTGGAACGTCCACAGAGGTTCCTCATTAAAATAATACAGGGCATTAAGTAATATGTCCTATGCAGACCATCTCAAGGCCCTATACCTGTATTCTGTCTCCTACAGGCTTTTGAGGGGAGATCTATACCTGGCATACAGGGCATTGTCAGACCCCCACTCTGATAGACCTCCTGCATATGTACAAAACAAACAGTAGCAGAATTACCCATTCTAAAGACTTAAACCTTGCCTGTGATATAAATAGGACCTGCTGGAGAGATAGATTTATATCCCAGAGACTACCCCATCTATGGTACAGGTTCCCCATCCATGTGAAGCAGAGTTCCTCCCTAACCAAATTCAAGTGCAATTTGGACAATTAGATGGGAAAACAGAAATTCATCCCTGGTTTGCACCTATGTCTCTAATGTAAACAGGTAACCTGTAAATGGTTCATCTTCCAGGCCCATGCTTACACTTATCAAGGGTATCAGAACTTGTCTGAGATTCGGGATGCATGGCTAGGCTTAAAAAGGCCCTTGTGGTTGTTAGCCTAGTAAGGACCTATGAACCTATAAATAGGGGGTCTTAAATGAACGACCAACACTATTAGAGCTTTTAGTAGACTCTAGAACAGAAGCTGCCATTTAAAAAGGAATAATTAGTAAAGCATATAAAATATTGCATAACTATAAGAATCAATCAGAGGAGGTTAGAATGGACTGAAAAGAGAGATTACATAAGCAATTCTCAAAGAAACAATTGTAGGATATATGTATGTCTCCTAAATATGCAACAAAATCTAGAAGATTTAGGAGTTTTGCTTGGAAATGATTACATAGATATTTTTATACCCCAAGTAGATTCCAGATAATTTTTCCTTAGGTAGACAGCAAATGTTGGAGGTGTGATGGGGAAGAAAGAGGTACTTGGGAACATATTTTTTGGGAGTGCAGTGGGTTGGCAGACTTTAAGGATTCCCTGCTGGATGCATTGTCAGAGATGCTGGGTGGGCAGATTGGTGTGACGAGCCAGATGATTTTTCTGAGCTATGATACAGAATCGGAATTGCCTAGAAATGGTAAGACTTTGCTGTGTCTAATTATGGTGGCTGACAAAAAAGCAATTGCTAGAAAATAGAAATCAAAATCTAAACCAACTATATTAGAAGTAGTAAATATAGTAACAGAGACAAAACAACTGGAATTGAGATCTTTAGAAAAGGGTAGAAGCAAATTACATAGAAAAAATAGGAATTGTGGGAACAATACATACAGTGGAGGAATGAGGTTTAAGAGAAGGTAGGACTTACATGAACTATGTAATGTCTGACTGAAAATAATTGGGTAGATTAATAAGTGATATATAAGCTTGCAACTGGTAGTGTGTCAGTATGGTTTGTGATGTAAAATGCTTGTAACTAGGATCGTGTCAGTGTGGTTTGTTCTCATTTATTTAAATGTATGATTGCTTATGTGATGGTTTAATAAAAATGTTTATTGTTTTAAAAAAAATTGACTGCTGCTACAGCCATGACAGCATCTGCAATGACATGTAAACATGGGGGGTTTGTGACGTCAGAAAAACAAGCACACAACCCAAGTATAATGTAGACATCACACCCTATAATCAGACCAATAGGTATGTGAACCAGTGGAGGCTGGTGACTTCAAATCAAAGGGGGGCAGCAGGAGACATCTGAATGGATGGGTCCAATGGGAAGCGGTGTGGCCAACTAGAAAGAGGAGGAGCTATGCTCAAAACCACAAGAACTGGAACTTTAATTAAATATGCTGCCCTGGGTGCCAAACCGTCATTATGAGGGTCCGATCAAGACAAAATGAAGTGTAGAAGAAAAAAATATTTCAATGTATTGGCTGCATGACAGCTTACTTAATATCTAGATGGAAACAAAATGGTTGTGAGGCATGAAAAAAATAAATGACTTTTTAAATACATTACTGGAATGCCTGTCAAAATCAAGTATTAAAAACAAGCAGCACTCAACTCAAACCACTTCTCCTTGCACCGCAGTTCTAATTATAATTTATATTCAGCTTTATAAAAGTACCAAATAACATACTGAAAGTAGCAACCTCTGTGATACCCCCACTTGTAAAAATGTTTCTTATCCAAAAAAGACCTGCTGCCTGACAACAACTATCTACTAGTTTCATGGGGAAAACATGATCAAAGTAAAAAATGAACAGCAAACAAGAAACAAGCTCAAGATAAATTGCTTAAAGGATTACTGCACAGGTTATGGACCACGCATGATAGATTGGCATTATGTTTAATTTATGGGTAAAGCCTGCAAAGATGACTGCAAGTCTCCAACAAGGTAATGAGCTTCTTAAAATTCTGTAATCCTGTCCTTTATTAGAAATACTGTCATATGCATTTCAATACCCAAAGCTTATACGCTATCTAGTTATGTAAGTATTCTCTGCATGGCAACAACAAAAAGCTTTCAATGTTGGTAATTCTTTAACAGTATGCTTTTTAAAGCTTACTTGCATCTTACAATCTCAGACAAACTTACCTGATGGTCATGAAAGCATTGCTACTTAAACACAGAGCAAAGGGCACTTTCTGAATAATAAGAAGCATAAATCAACAGTATAAAAATAGGACATTAAACCAGAACATTCTGCAAAATCAAGCAAGGACAGATGAAAAGCCACTGTAGTACGTGTGTCTACCTTGGATGGGGGGGGGGTAATTTGCACACTTACACTGCATAACTGCTCCTTGCCTTGCTTGGACACACCCAGAGTCACTGCATGGGGGAGTGGGGTGCAACAAGTATAACTGCAAAAAGGGAGCTCCTGCATGGTAGACAAATGCCCGGCTCAAAACAGTAACTATTGAAGCAAAAACAAAAAGAGCCAGCATACAGTGACCTGAAACACATTTATTGGTAATAAACCATAAAAAACAACAAAAGAATCAGATCGGTTTCGGCCAGATCAAATCACAGCCTTCATCAGTGTAAAGAAAAAACATCAATTGTTGAACCTTAAGTATACCCATCTGGAATCTCATTGGTTGAGTCTAAAAATATTCATTCAAACCAGGTGGGAATAATCCACCCAGTTTCACAATCCATTTTTTCTCTTTGGTATTTAAAATAGAATGCCACCCTGTCTTATTAGATCTGTTACCCTGTATTATGTCAATAATCATAAATGAAAACTTGGCAGTTTTATGAACCAAATAATGTTTGTAAAGTGCATTATTAGCCTTCTTGTTTTTGATGTTACTAATGTGCTCAGAAATTCTGATTCTGAATGGATGGGAAGTTTGACCAACATAAAATGAGCCACACTGACATGTGGCCAAGTAAACCACCCAGTCACTACTCCAGTTAGTGAAAAAATATAAATCATAAACCAATGAACAATTTCTACTGGAAAACTGTTTAGATTTGTTCACTTTATCACAATTGGTGCAATGGCCACATGGAAAGCAACCAATCAATGGATCACCTGTCAATGTAGTCTGCAAATATTGTGGTTGTCAATCCATGGCACCATGTTTGCAATGATTAAAACAAGAACCAAGGTTTCTCCCTTTACGAAATGAAAATAAACATCTGTCAGGTATCATATTTGCTAATTCATGGTCACATTGCAATATATTCCAATGTCTGTGTACACTCTGTATTAACTGGTCAGTATTCCTGGCATAGGTAGTAGTAAACCTAAGGGGTGCAGTGTTTGTACTTGTGTGGTCCTTATAATTCAATAAATTTTGCCTATCTAAGGAATTGACCAGATTGCTGGTTCTTAATACATGACCCATGCAGTATCCCCTGGATCTGAATCTGTCAGTAAGATCCTTCCGCTGTAATTGGAACAAAGAATCATGAGAACAAATTTGCTTCATCCAAATAAATTGTGATTTAGGGATATTGCGTGCAACATGTGGCAGGTGAAAACTCGAGGCATGAAGGATGGTGTTGTACTCAGGATGCTTCCTGAATACTTCTGTACCTAATGTATGGTCAGATAATCTAGTAATTAAAACATCTAGAAAAGTGATGATGTTCATATCATAATGAACAGTGAATTGTAGGCCCCAAATGTTGTTATTCAAATAAGATATGAAATCATGTAAGCCCTGTACATCACCTTTCCACACCATCCAACAATCATCCAAGTAACGTCTCCAGATATCAATATGTTCCAAGAAAGAATTGTTATGGCAATCATAGATGACATGTGCAACAAGTATGTCACAATTTGAAATGTCTCTGGCTAACTGTGATGGCCCTGACACATTTTTCATACCTCTCAACCTCAGAGCAAGAAATCTGGACAAAGCCATACATAGAAGTGGGACAAAGGCCCAAAAATAAGGACGATATTTAAATATTACTCTTATAAACTTTCTAATAGAATAGTAGGTCTTGTATTAGTATGAATTTTCTGAAGGGTATGAAATCTGAAACTCAAATGTCTGTCATTATTTTCTAACTTCAATCTTTAATGATTTGCCACTAATTTGCCCGAACACCACAAGTTTATGAAAAATGGACCAAAAATGTGATGCAAAAATATAAACTAGCCACAATACAGCTGGGAACCTGTCAAAGAAGGGACACTTTTTTGATATTGGTACTGTTAACTTGAGCAGCTGACAAAATAAACAAATCTACTAGCATTTCTGAAATAAAAGTAATCTATCACACTGATTATTACAGTTATTTATTAACTTTAAACCCTCCACATTTTTTTCCAAAATTGCCATTTTGCGGAGGGATTATTAGATGGAGAGCAACATTTTGAGCCAAAATCGGGGACAGTTGAGAGGTTTGGATATGCCTAATTCTATAAAGCAATTTATTTGCACATATCTCTCAATCTGTTAATGCAGGAAATCTGGACAAGGCCAAATATATTGAGGGAACATACAAACAATACTAAAAATTGCTTTTGTATAAACTTAGTTGATAGAATAACAGGTCTTGCTTTAGCATGCATTTTTCTGAAGGTTATGAAGTCTGAAACTCAATGTCTGTCATTATTTATTGACTTAATTCCTAAATGATTTTGCCAGAAAACCCCAAATTTTATGAGGAACAAACCGAAAATAAGAAACAAAAATCTATTCATTCTGTGAAAATTTGGACATTTGTGAGGTATAGTTCAACCGGGGCTGTCTTTGAGTTTGCTGCCCTTCTCCCTCAGAAAATCATGGTCGAATGGAGCCTCTCCCCTGCAGCCATTCCAATGTCCCATTACTTGGCTATTTTGCCCCATTTACCATAAACACTGTAATGTGCATACTGCTTTACTTCTACGATGATTTTAATTTCATTTGAAAGTTTTATTTTGCATTTTACAGTACAAATACTAAGACATCTGCTAAACAAAGCAATGCAATCTCACAATGAAAATAGACTTAGCATTAAAACTTCTCTGCCCTTGAAACTCACATTCATTGAAACAGCATTGAAATCCACAGTCAAAGAAAATACATTTGGCTAGTATAAAGATTAACATTTGGCTGTTTTCAAATGATAGGCCCCTTGCACACAAAATATACATGTGTTGTGTGATATACCTTCCTGATTGTATTAAATTATATTCATTGTATAATACAGTACAGTTGTCAGAGGTTGTTTTAAATTTATTGTTTTGAACATTTTTCCAGTAAACAATGAAAGAAATGCATGCAATGACAAAACTGCCCAAATTAGAACATTTCCATCATAAAAGTCTACTCAAACTTCTAAAATTCACCAGTATCAGTAAATATGCACAATCTATGCAGAAGTAAAAGTCATCTAAATAATTCCACATTAAAGAGATCTGCAACTAATGAAGAGGTTGCTGCTAGCAAACAACTATATATTTCATTGTTTCATCTGCAAATAAAGTGCCTGTTGCCCTTTAGGAATAAATTGCCTATGTTATATTTAAAAAAATGATAAGCTAGTAATATTGCAATAGGGAACAAATGGCAAACTGATAACAGGTTTATAGTCCCTGGGTATCTTTGCCAAAGAGGACATTCTTGGTATGGCAGCATCCACCCACTGTGGGAGTAGAACCCACAGCTTTCTGCATCAAAAGCAAGTACACTCCCTGTTGTGCTATTAACAATGCAAACCGACTCTGCATAAGCAGCACTAAACATCTCTTCCCCTGCAGCTCTCAGCTCCTTGTAAAATCTACTTGACACTCAACTGTATCTCTCAACTTTACAGCACAGGAAACCTGGAAAAAGTCAACATTTATTGGGGGGGGGGGCAAAAGCCCAAAAACCAGGGACACATTTTAAACATTGCTTGTATAATCTTGGAAAGTTGCTAGAATAAAATGTTGTGTTATCACCATACATTTCACTGCCAAGTCTTGAACCCAGGACCCTGTGCAGAACAGTCAGAGCAACATACCACTATGCCAAATCAGCTGTTTTGTGAAAGCAAGGAAGACTGAAACTTAAATGACTACCATTTAGTGAATTCAGTTCTCACCATAGCTATAAACCTCTTAGCACAAAACACCTGGACAAAACCAGAAATGGGGGAATACAGCCCTCAAACATATTCAGTGAATTCAGTTCTCACCATAGCTCTCAACCTTAGCAGAAAACACTCAGATGAAGCCAATAATGGGGGAATACAGTCCCAAAATAGGGACAAATGTCAAATATTCATCTTATAAACTTGTTAGAATAAAAGGTTTTGTGTTATTATGTACTTTTTGAAGAATATGAAGTCTGAAATTCAAATGCTTGTCAATTTTATGTATTTAACATTTGTTAACCAGGAAAGTCTGACTTGGAACAAATGTCAATTTTCAGCAGCAGCCCAGGGATAAATGGGAGGACACCAGAGCAAACCCACACCAAAGAAGGCACCCCAGCCAAAAATTAAACCAGAGAACCTCCAGCTGTGAGGCAACACTGCTACCACTGCACCATCAACTATCTAAGGAATTACAATTTCAGAAACCACAGATTTTATGAGGAACAGAACAGAACAAAATATGAGGCAAAAATCTGCAGAAGTTTCACAAATGGTGGTGGGTAGGGAATTCAGGCTATTGTTACCTGCACCCAAGGTACAGGCCTCAAGTCTGAGGTATTCTCAAACCACCACCAGTATTAATCAACTGGGGGCATTTTAGACACACACACACCTTCATTCATCCTGAATGATAAAATCTTTCATTCTGAATGGTTGTATTCATACTTCTGGTTTCCCGGCTCTTGTTTGTTTCTTCCTGTTTGTGAATGTTCCAAAACTGCTGGCCTTGCAGTCCGATCCCCTTCCAGTCTATGAGGTTAGCATCACATAGACTTCTGGGGCATCATCAATCTCCTGCCTTCTTCCTGAATCTGGACTGGTAAGGCAGCAGTCAGGATTCATTTCTATGAGAAGGTTAGGAGGATTTGTAAGATTGTATCATTATGGATCACAGCTGGGGGGGCTGCAATCCTGCAGTCTGATATCACGAGCCGCCACTGATGTGAACTGTGTCCTGGGGTAGATGGCAGCCACCAGCATGTGGTCACAGTGCTGACTACTCCCTTGTATGTAATACAACTACTGAGTAAGTGAAGGACATCCACATCATCAGAGGCCATAATATCTCCATTGTTTGAAGCCTTCATTACACTAATAACTGAGTACAATGCACCCTTCTTTATATACCTCTCTAGACATCTTCCAGTGACATGTAACTAAAGTGTACCACCTTTGTCACAGTGAACTGTCACACATCTTATTGGCCATACCTAGGTATTCTTTTTATGGCTTAACATTACTGTCTGATGATGTGGACCCTGTGATGAAAGGAGACATGCAAAGCAGAAATGCAAGCAGCCTCCACCCCCCAGCACAACCCAAATGACACATAGCCTGCAGACTCAGTGTGCCACTCAACCACAGCCAATAAGGCAAAACAACGTACCCAACACACTAGTCATAGGTGACTCTATAGTCAGGCACACTGATGCCCCACTCACCAAGCTAAATAAGAAGGTTACTGTCAGCTGCCTGTCAGGTGCCAGGATCCTCCACATAACCCACACACTCAGGTCACTCCACAACAAGTACAAATATGACTCTGTCATTGTCCATGTTGGTGTGAATGACCTGAGACATACCTCCTTGGACTACATGAAAAGAGACATGGAAAAGTTATCCGATCTTGTAGCCCAGGCAGGTATGACCCTAGTCCTGAGTAGCATTCTGCCATCACCCAGAATTATACCACAGTACAAGGACACAATGATTGACTTCAACAATTGGCTAAGCTTCTGGTATCATTCTAAAGGGATCCAGTATCTGTCTGCCTGGGATGACATGGTCGACAGACCACGATGCTTTGTCAGAGATGGCCTGCACCTGTCACCCCTGGGACTCCGGATACTGGCTAAGGTTCTTGCCGCCCCCATAGTGCCTTTTTTAGGCAAGGTTCAAATGACAAATTCACCACCATAACAGGAACAGGTAAGCAAAAACTGATGCTACTCAATGCTAGAAGTCTAAATCTCAAAATGCACTCACTCGAGGCACTCCTTAAAATGGAGAACATCGATATCTGTGCAGTGACTGAGACCTGGTTCAAGGCTCCAGAGAGCACCCCTGCACTACCAGGCTATAACTCATATTACACTTTTCGGCCATGTAACCTGGACTGGAACACCAAAGGTGGAGGTGTGTCCATATTCATTAAGGATATCCACACCTCCAGGCTAGTTGCTCAGCATAATGCAGCCGAGGTTATCCAAGTGCAACTAACTCTGGGCAAAACTGCAATCCAAATTGCAGCTTGCCACAGATCCCTCACCATGCCCCAGGATTCCCACTCCTCCTTTCTTGATGTACTGGAAAATATTAGGGTTCAACCAAACACCCTAATAATGGGCGATTTCAACTACCCCCACCATTAACTGGGAAAAGTACTCATGTAAAAAACTCCTCACACAAAAACAGCACTAATTCCTGGTTCCTCACTGTAAGTCTCCAAAATACAATGACTTGGATGTAAAGATACGTAAGAAAGGTTGTTGTTTATTAAGCGTTCAATTACAAATACACTTTTCATGAAGTACACGTTACCCAACTTCCTCAGATAAAATCGTCAGATAGCCTTTTCTCAGTGAGGCACTTAATTTAAACCTAATCTCGAGACACTTGCACGAACCAACGTTGTTGCTATTGGTTCACTGTTTTCAAAAACATACATTTGTATTTACCTAATAGATACATTTTTACATAATTGTATCTAAACTGTCTCATTTATAAACTACCTCACTTGTGGAACACAAACTAAAAATATACTATTCCATACGTATAAAAACATTGTGAAACATTATAAGTATAAAACATACATGTATTATGGTTGTTCAACTCTTATGGTGTATGCACTTTTTTATCATAAAAGCTCGTTACTATTATTGTTAAACATCCTTCTTTATAAGGCTTAACTACCACTTAGGTAGTTGCAACGAAGCTACATCAACTTTTCTAATGTAAATTTTGTTATCATATCCTATTCGGTTGCCAACAAGCTCCAATGCCCTTAATCAACTTATCCACACCCCCACTAAGGGCAACAATATCCTAATTCTAGTCATTACCAACATGAGTGACTGGTGTTCCACACCTGAAGTCAACAACTCATTGGTCCGATTCGACCATAAGCTAATTACCCTAGATATCCACATCCTGCCCCCACCCCCCATTAAGGAAACCATGGTAAAAAATTTCTCCAAAGCCAACTTCATGCTTCTTAAGACAGAGGTGGCGAACTTCATGACACCCAATGCAGATGGACAATACAGTTACTACTACTGAATCCTACACAATTGCACTTTATAAGCACTTAATGAGTGCATGGATTGTGCTATCCCAAACATAATCAAGATGGTATCCACCAAAAAAAGGAAGCCAGTCTTGTGGTCCCCTGCCATAACCAAACTGTACAACAGAAGGAAGAAACTGTTGCAAAAGAGAGTAAAATCCCATGAGTGGAGGAGCTCCCTGGTCAGCCTCAGTAAGAAGCTGCGATCCTTGATAAAATCCTCCAAAGCTAGTTACGAAAACAAAATTGCCACTGATTCTAAAGACAACCACAAAGCATTCTATAGCTATGTCAAGAATCTCAATGGTAACACTCAGATCTGCTCTGAGCTACAGCACAATGGCACTAAATATACAGACCAAACTGATATTGCCAACATCCTGGCAGACAAGTTTAGTGCTAACTTTACCCCCCTCTTGCCCCCTAAAGAGTCCATCTCTATACCGGAAGAATGCAAAGCTCCTGTAATCACGGCTGCATAGGTAAAAACCACACTCTCCAAAGCAAAGAACACAGCATCCATGGGACCAGACAACATCCCAGGCTGTATTCTACATGAATTACAGAACAAACTGGCACCCCACCTAAGTACCATGTTCAATCATAGCCTCACCTCAGGCTTTGTGCCCGCTGAATGGCACACAGTAACAGTTATCCCACTCCACAAGGGGGGAGCCATCATGGACCCAGGGAACTACCACCCCATTAGCCTGACAAGCCTGGTCTACAAGGCCATGGAACGTATCATTGTGGAACTTATAAACAAAGACATTGGTAATCTCCAAACTCTGGACCCCACCCAGTTCGGGTTTGTAAAAGGCAAATCATGTCTCCTAAACCTGATAGACTTCTTTGAAGCAGTCACCAAAGCCATAGACGAGGGTAAGGTGGTTCACACAGCCTATCTAGATCTTGCCAAGGCTTTCAACACCATCCCCCACTCTGGAATTATAGATAAACTCACTAAACTAGGTATAAATCCCTATGTCACAAGATGGGTTGTCAACTAACAGAACCCACACTGTGAAAGTAGCAGACTCCAAATCTGACTTCAGACCAGTGACAAGTGGAGTACCACAGGGTTCAGTCCTGGGTTCTCTCCTGTTTGGTGTCTACTTCTCTGAAGCACAGGCTAACACAGAAGGTCTTTGGCTAATGAAGTTCACAGATGACTGCAAACTAGGAGCCATAATCAAAACTCCTAATGATTTGGACATCCTACAAAAGGGCCTCACTGAGACAGATGCCTGGTGTCAAAGCCATGGCCTCAAGCTCAATGCCAAAAAGTGCATTGTCATCCTCTTTGGTAAAAACTCTGTACCCATGAACTACAACACAGGCAGTAGCATACTTAACACCGAAAGTGTGATAAGAGACCTTGGGACACAGGTGGACAGTAGTCTCTCCTTTGATAATCACATCACCACAGTAGTCAGGAAATCCTTCTACTTGGCACACCTCATCACAAAAGGTTTCTCATCCAGAAAAAAAGAGGTCATTGTTCCCCTCTTCTCATTACTCATTAGACCCATTAGAGAGTACAACGCCCCTTTTGGTATGTATCTCACAAGACATCTACAACAACTGGAAAGACCACAGAAATACCTCACAAAGAGGATTACCGGCCTCAGACAGATGCCCTACGCAGACCGTCTCAAAAAACTCCAGCTTTACTCCACCGCATATCGCCTACTAAGAGATGATCTCTGCCTAACATACAAAGCTATGTCAAACCCAGAGCTGTTGAACATGCTCCACTTAAAGAAGTCCTAATCCCTCTGAGCTACACGCTCTAGGGACCTAAACCTTGTCACCACAATAAACAGAACATGCCGGAGGGATAGATTCCTGTCCCAGAGACTTCCCATATTCTGGAATAAACTACCTATCTATATCAAACAAAGCTCCTCATTAGTACTCTTCAAGAAAAATCTTGATGATTGGATGGGAAATAGGAAATTCACCCCGGGGATCACTTCTGTGGCTCTGCTCTACAGTGGCACAGGAAAATAATTTTCTTGGGTGGCAAAAGCCAGGGTACCTTTTTGGCTGGGCTTGTATAGGCCCTAGGGCTGATAGCCTAGTATCTACCTATGAACCTATGAACCTATGAGATACTGCCAGCCCAGCTGCCTGGAATTTAAAAAAAAATTATATGTTATTTGAGAATATCAACATGATTTATATAGAAGTGTGACAAAGGGGGATTAGCTAGTAAACATGTGCCAGCCTTTCCCAGGTGTGTGTGTGTGTGTGTGTGTGTGTGTGTGTGTGTGTGTGTGTGTGTGTGTGTGTGTGTGTGTGTGTGTGTGTGTGTGTGTGTGTGTGTGTGTGTGTGTGTGTGTGTGTGTGTGTGTGTGTGTGTGTGCGTGTGTATAAATCAAACCTCAAAGAGTGAGTGTGTCAGCTACTTGGGCAGGGACATGAAGCGCTGGTGGGACGGAGAGGGTGCTAAAGGTCTTGGCTTGGATACTCAGCTGAGATCTCAACTCTTTGCCAGTGGGGAGTCTAATTGGGGATCTGGAGAAAGAGGGAGAAACTAACCCCCGACTGATTGTGGTCTCTGTGTGCTCTTAAGGGAAATTGCACTTGATGCAGGGAGCTGCATCTGGTAATACTGTGTGTGTTCTTTGCCATCCTCCCAATGTACATCCCCCACTGGTGCCATTTATAAGGATTGAGGCTCCTTGATTACTGGTTCAGTGGTGGGGTGTCACAGACTCCCTATCAAGTTGTTACACCAGATGCTTGTGTGCTATCTGTTCTGGTGATGCACACAGTACATACATAGGTGTTTGACAATATTAATATCATGGATAACATTCATGGCAGTGTGGATTGTGCCATATATATATATATATATATATATATATATATATATATGTATATATATATATATATATATATATATATATATATATATATACATATATGCCATGCATACCAGTCAACTAGTCTGTATTGATAATAATATTATATACAGGTATAGGAGTGTCCCTCCTAACACCTCTAGCAGATATTACGGTGCCAGGACAGTACAGTGTGCGTGATTATCTTCATAGAATGAGGATGTATTATAGTAGTTGTACAAGTGTGTTTGTGGAAAATCATCTGTGATCACTCTAAATGCCATATGTTACGTCAGAGGCATGGGATTACTGGTGGCATTATTCTGCTAGTGTCCATGATTGTGAGTGCTTCTTTTACTGTTGTCCATGAGCCTTTACCTATGTCCCACTTGCTGGAGACCTCTGCTGAGATTACACTCATATTCAGGCAAATCAGTTTGCACAGCTTCACAATATGCACCCTACCTTAATTGTATATAACATTCCTGATAGATGTCCCCTGTATTATTCATGTAAGGATGCTTATCTCACACAGACTTCTTCCCCATTGGTTATGTCACCTTGTGTGACAGTCACATGGTACACATAATTTTCACTGTGCAGTCCCTACTGTACCATATTAATATGTAATTATTGTTGCTGCTAGAAACGTTTTTCATTGACATGCCCTCATCTGCTGTACATTAGGTTGTTTCACCTGTCCTCTTCCGTGTTCAGTCCTACAATTCATGTGTGTTTCCCTATTCAGCACACACTTCCCTGAGTGTGTATTTTACATGGCAGTCCATGGACCCTTCCAGATAATTTACACAACTTCAGTACAGAATGCCAGGAATGGGATTTCACAATATTCTGCACTGTAGATACACTGTCCTGTACTGTGTTTGAACCATATACTTAACAATCATACCTCTCAACTGTCCAGATTTTGGCTTGATATCTTTTGTTGTGTTCCTTATCAGATTGTGGTTTTCTTCCATATCACTGGGATGATCTCAGGACTGATGCGACTCAATAATTACATACATTTGAGTTTCAGACTTCAAATTCTTCAGAACATGTTTTTTAACACAAACTCTTGGTTAAGCTAGCACATTTCTAATGAGCAAATATGTCAAAGATGTCCCTATTTCTGGATAATCCCCCCCACATTATGTTGGCCTTTGTCAAGCTGTCTTGCACTAAAAGAATGAGCGCTATCTGTTAAGCCCTGGTATCATTGTGGCATTTCGTGCAATGCTGCAGATCTTCAGAGCTCTGATTTAAACAAGAGTGCTCTCCGTATTTGCTTACATGGTTTCCTGGATGGCAACATTGTTGCCAGCCACGAAACCTCACTTATTTACATTTATACTTGGTGAGCGGCGTGAACTATTTGGAGGGAAACAGCAATGGTGGAGATATGTTTTGTAGAGTCCGCCCACATGTCCCAGCCTGCCTCCAGGTAAGAAAAAAAAAGAACTAATGTGTGCTGCTGCTCACAGCACATCATCGTGCACACATGTAAAATCCGTGTAGGGTTTACATGAAGCTTACATGGAGTTTATTGAATCCCAGTGTCTTATCTTCTTTAAATAACTCTTGTCTTCACTAAATAACTTCACTAAATATTGTCTGTAGTTATATTAACTATTGTATCTCTTGAAACTTGATTTCATTTAAAATCACTTGAAACAATCGAAGGAGTTTAGGTAAAGGGACAAGAAAGCTACTCCTCTCCAAGTAAGTAATTGTTGCTTAGCTTGGTTCTTTTCTTGTCTCCCCCTTTAGTCTCTGTTCTATGCTTGTGTGATATTGTGCTCCCATTTCTCTTTCTCTCTCTCTATCTCGCTCACATACACACAGACATGAAGATAAATGTTTATTTTTTTAATGCTTGTCTACTTTTGATAATTTGCTTCCCTTGCAGATATATTCCATAGGTTATTATATCACAGACATATATAAAGGAGACAGTTTATAAAATACAGTGTAACTGCAGCATATTGTTACCTACATGTTACACGAAACAGGATAAGCAACTAAACTGCTACAAGAATAAGCTTATATTTAGGCAAGAAAGGATAGTTCTATCCCTTGTACTGACCGTGATGACTGGCAAAATTTCACATCATGCTTGTAACATTTTTTATCTGTTTTATTAAAGAACATGGATGCAGTGTATCCACTATGCTAATAATGCCAAAAAATATAATAACTCTTTAAGCTCTTTCCTGACTGCAGCAACACTTGCATCTTTTTTAAGATCATGTAGACTTGTATATATTTTTAATAAATAATGTGTGTGAGTTAACAGTGCACTTCATTTGGGCATGTGTTATTTATCAAGTCAAAGTCAAGTCAAGTCAAAGAAAACTTTACTGTCATTCAAAACTATACCACAGTGTAGCTGAATGAAATTGCAGTGTTTAGTTCCCAGTGCAAAAACATGCATACAGAGAATACTAATAATAAAATAACATAATGAAAATAAAAGTAAAAATAGAATAAAATAATAACATAATCATCAGACACAGTCCTCTCAACCATAGTGAATTCCTTGGTATTTACCAGTTTTGAGGGCAAAATAATGGGTGCCATGAATTCACGAGTGACCCCTTTAATTCCTGACTGTTTTTATTTATTTACTTATTTATTTATTTTTTCTATTACTGGTTTACCACTTTAAATTTATGGCTGACATCACCACACATCACCAGCTTACAGGGGCATGTGTGATGACATTAGCTACTGCCTGTTGGACTCGCTCAGAATTTATTTTGAACTATTTGGAGGGAAACAGCAATGGCGGAGATATGTTTGTAGAGTCCGCCCACATGTCCCAGCCTGCCTCCAGGTAAGAAAAAAAAGAACTAATGGGTTGGGCCAGTATGCTGCTTAGTGGCATAGCCTTTTACCCTTTCTGCCAGTTGTGATTTTTTTTATTTTTATCTGCTGTTGCTGATGTGGAAGTAAGTCCGGGGCCAAAAGAACTGTTATCTGCTGCTGTCCGTTTAGCTAAGCAAGCTGTGTGTGTTATCTGCTGCTGTCCATTAAAGCCATCTGTGCTGTAAGTTCTCTCTGCTGCTATCAGTAAGCGAGCATTTTATTTTACAATTTAAGCAAGCTCAAGAACTTATTTTTACTAAGTCTGGGCAGGGCTGAAAGAACTGTGTATAAGCAAGATGAAGAATCTGCTGTAAAAGTATGTCTAGGCCGTCTGGGCCGAAAGAACTGTGTGTAAGTATGTCTTCTGCTGTCCATTTATTTTACAATGCATCTGCTGCCTGTTTAAGTAAATCTGCTGCAGTGTCTATTTATTTTATTTTACAATGCATCTGCTGCCTGTTTAAGTAAATCTGCTGCAGTGTCTATTTATTTTATTTTACAATGCGTCTGCTGCCTGTTTAAGTAAATCTGCTGCAGTGTCTATTTATTTTATTTTACAATGCGTCTGCTGCCTGTTTAAGTAAATCTGCTGCAGCATCTATTTATTTTATTTTACAATGCGTCTGCTGCCTGTTTAAGTAAATCTGCTGCAGCATCTATTTATTTTATTTTACAATGCGTCTGCTGCCTGTTTAAGTAAATCTGCTGCAGTGTCTATTTATTTTATTTTAGAATGCATCTGCTGCCCGTTTAAGTAAATCTGCTGCTGTCTGTTTATTTTACTTTTACAATGCATCTGCTGCCCGTTTAAGTAAATCTGCTGCTGTTTGTTTAAGTAAATCTGCTGCTGTCTGTTTATTTTACTTTTACAATGCATCTGCTGCCCGTTTAAGTAAATCTGCTGCTGTTTGTTTAAGTAAATCTGCTGCTGTCTATTTATTTTATTTTACAATGCATCTGCTGCCCGTTTAAGTAAATCTGCTGCTGTCTGTTTAAGTAAATCTGCTGCTGTCTGTTTATTTTACTTTTACAATGCATCTGCTACATGTTTAAGTAAATCTGCTGTTGTCCATTTATTTTACAAGTAAATCTGCTGCTCTCTTTATTTTACAATGCATTTGCTGCAAGTAAATCTGCTGCTGCCCGTTTAAATAAATATATTTTATTTTACAATGCATCTGCTGTCTGTTTATTTTACAAGTAAATCTGCTGCTGTCTCTTTATTTTTACAATGCATCTGGTGCCCGTTTAAGTAAATCTGCTGCTGTCCAAGCAAGCAAATTAGGGGTTGTGTGATTTTCTTGAGCCATCTGTGTTGTACTCAAGAACTTATGACTGCTAAGTCTGGGGCTAAGCTCAAGTGTAAGCAAGCTCAAGAATCTGCTGCAGAAAGAACTGTGTATAAGTAAATCTGCTGCTGCTATCCATTTAAGTATATCTGGTGCCCATTTATTTTATAATGCATTTGCTGCCGTCCTGTTTAATTAGGTGTGTGCGGTGATTTTCAAGCAAGCATTTTCTTATAGCAAATATTGTTTAATTAGAGGTCCGGGGCCAAGCTCACGTGTAAGCAAGCTCAAGAATCTGGTGTAGAAAGAACTGTGTGTAAGTAAATCTGCTGCTGTCTGTTTAGTAATTTAGGTGTGTGAGAGAAAATGCCCCAGTTAACTATAACTGGTGGGTAGTGTTACTCAGGCTCAAACCCTGTACCTTGGGTACAAGGAGCAAGAGCCTAAATTCCCTACCCACAGCACCACTTGTGTTCAATGTTTGGCTCTTTGGTTTGTTCCTCTTAAAATCTGTGGTTTTCTAGCAAATTAATGAGAATGAATTCACTAAATAATGACAGCCATTTCAGTTTCAGTCTTCCTATCTTTCAGGAAGAGGATGGTAACACAAAACATTTTATTCTAGCAACTTTTCTAAGATTATACAAGCAATGTTTAAAATGTGTCCCTGGTTTTGGGCCTTTGTCCCCCCCACAATAAAATTTTGGCTTTTTTCCAGGTTTCTAGTGATGCATGGTTTTTCAGGGGGAGAGAAGTTTAGCGCTGCTTATGCCATGTTTGTTTGTGTTAGTAACACAGCAGATAGAATACTTGCTTTTGATGCAGAAGGCTGTGGGTTCTACTCCCACAGTATGTAGAGGGATTGCTGATACTGTACTGTGTTATACTTTTAAAGAAGGTGAATGATGCAGTCCTGGGAATGTAATCTTTGGTGGAGATACTTAGTAACTATGAACCTGTTATCAGTTTGCCATCCGTTCCCTATTGCAGTATTACTAGCTTATCATTTTTTTTTATAATGTAACAGGCAATTTATTCCTCAGGGGCAACAGGCACTTTACTTGTAGATGAAACAATGAAATATAACGTTGTTTCCTAGCAGCAACCTCTTAATTAGTTATGGATCTCTTTAATGTGGAATTATTTAGATGAATTTTACTTCTGCAGAGATTGTACATATTTACTTATAGTGGTGGACTGTAGAAGTCTGAGTAGACTTTTATGATGGAAATGTTCTGAATTGGACAGTTTTGTCATCATTGGTTCATGCGTTTTGTTTCATTGCTTACTGGAAAAATGTTCAAAACAATTTTAAAACATGTTCTAACAAGTGTGCTGTATTGTACAAGGAATATAATGTAATACAATCAGGAAGGTGTTATGTTTTGCTTGCAAGGGGCCTATGATTTGAAAACAGCCCAAAGGTAATCTTTATCTGCCACTTGCCAGATGCATTTTCTTTGAATGTGGGTTTCAATGCTATTTCAATGAATATGAGTTTACTTTCAAGGGCAGAGAAGTTTTAATGCTAAGTCTATTTTCATTGTGAGATTGTATTGCTTTGTTTAGCAGATGTCTATTGGTGTTTGTGCTATAAAACGTAAAATAAAAGTTTTAAATGAAATCCTAATTATTGTAGAAGTAAAGTAGTATGCACATTACAGTGTTTATGGTAAATGGGGCAAAATAGCCAAGTAATGCAACATTGGAATGGCTGCTGGAGGAGGGCTGTGTATGGGGGGGCTCATTCGACCATGATTTTGTGAGGGGGGGGAGGGTGGCAAACTCAAAGACAGCCCTGGGTGGCACAAACTCTAGCTACGCCACTAATCAGTAGGCCATGGAGAATGACTTTTGGAGATCCTATCAAACTATAATATTCTTTTGCTAAGATTAGAATATTGCCTACCATTAAATGCCCTACCTTTACCACAAAACCCACATACTGCAAGTCACCAAAAACAAAATCCTAAGGTTCATGTTCTCCCATCCCAGTGAACATCACTGCTACTCATTTAAAAAATGGCTACAGGGTCTGGGACCATATTTTGGTTGTCTGTTCTTCAGTTTGCATTTGAAAGTTGGTATTCCACAATTTCATCGGGGTCAGGGTTGCATAATTATGCATGCAAATGTTATGTTAATCAGCGTACAGATTTGTACCTATTTTTCATGGGCCTTTGTCCAGATTTTTGATGTTTCCAGGTTTGAGAGGTATGCTTTACACATTAATAGAATTGAGTAACATGTGCACGGCATTACTATAATATAAGAACTAAGCAGCATATGGAATGGTCAGCACGAATATTGCATAGTGTGATTTATATTGCACTTCATAGAGTCCTACGGTAAGGCAAGGTGTGAACCAACATTAAATATACACATCAGTTAGTTACTGCACATGAAAAAGCTTAATACTTATAGTGCAACAAAGTCTGGATAGGTAAGGATCTGCACAGTCAGATAAATAGCATAACTATGTGGGAGGAGGGAAAGAATACATTGACAGTCTCCTAGCTCATTTGTCACAAGAGTTCAAAGAGTTCAGTAGTCTGATGGAGAAAGAAACTGTTGTTAAGACTAGAAGTCCTGCAGTGCATACTTCTGTATCTCCTACTTGAAGAGAGGTTGTAGGACATACCATTTGCAGGATGTGAAGGATAATCGAGTATCTTTTTGGCTCTACTGATACAGCATGATTCATGTAGATCTTCCAGAGGTGCAAGACAGGAACCAATGATTTTCTCTGCTGCCCTTACAACTCACCTAAGTGCCTTACAATTGGAGGTGTTGCAGCCTCCATACCAGACAGTGATGTTATTGGTAAGGATGCATTCGATGGTACCCCTGTAAAAAATTTGGAGGATGGTCTTTGATAGTTTTACCTTCCTCAGTTTCCTTAGGAAGTGCAAGCATTGCTGAGCTTTTTTGACCGAGTAAGATACACGGACTGATCAGGACAGGTCCTCAGTGATATGTACTCCAGAAACTTTGTACTTTTGACCCTTTCCACTCCCATCCCTTTCATCTGTAGAAGTTGGTGTAGTTCCTGAGACCTTCTGAAATCCACAATCAGTTCCTTAGTCTTGCTGACATTCAGCCCTAAATTGTTATTGTCAAACCTGGCCAAGAGATGTTTGATCTCATTCCTGTAGGCTGTCTCCTCTCTGTCTCTCACCAGACCTATGACCATGGTGTCATTTGCAAATTTAATGATTTTATTGGACTCATGTCTGGCCATAAATTCATGTGTTAGCAAGGTGAATAGGAGAGGACTTATGACGGACCACTGTGGTACTCCTGTATTCAGGGTTATGCTTTCAGAACTGCTGTTGCCCACACAAACCCTTTGAGGCCTTTCTGTGAGGAAGCCTAGAATCCAAATACATAGGTAGAGTTGATGCCCAACTGTAGTAGTTTCATTATCAGATTTGGAGGGATGACAGTACTGAAGTCAGAACTGAAGTCTATGAATAGTAGTCTTGCAAAGCAGTTCTTGCCTTCCAAGTGAGTCAAAGTTCCATGGACTGCTAGGGGATGGCATCTGTTGTACTATGGTTTGTCCTATATGCAAACTGTAATAAGTCCAGAGTCGCTGGTATGCTTGAAGCTATTTGATCTTTAACCAGCCTCTCAAAGCACTTCATCACTGTTGAGGTTAAAGCCACTGGCTGGTAGTCATTTAGAGTTGCTGGTTGTGGTTTCTTGGGTAATGCAATGATGTTTATCTTCTTGAAGCATTTTGGTACACTGGGTAGTTGTAGAGAAGTATTGATGATGTCTATGAGTACTGATGCCAGATCTTTTGCACATTCCTGTAGTACCCTACCCATGATGGTATCTGGGCTAGCTGCTTTACTTGGGTTGACCCATTGCAGAGTTCTGATGACATTAGTTGTGTTCAGGCTCAGCACTGCTTCATCCTTGTCAACAGGTAGTTTATTTGCCACTGTTTTGTAATCTGCATCAAACCTGCTGAAGAAGATGTTCAGTTGGTTCAAAAATTCAATGCTGTCATTGCATGATGCTGATGTAGGTTTGCAGTCAGTGATGGTTTGTATGCCCTTTCATAGTTGTCTGGTATTCCTCTGGTCACTGAAGTGGCCGTGGACCTTCCTGCCATAGTTTTTTCTTTGCATCCTTAATACCTTTGTTCAGTTTGGCTCTGGCAACCCTTAGACCATCCCTGTCATTTGATCTGAATGCTGCATTCCTAGCTTTTTAAGACCTTGTACACCTCACTGCTTAGTCATGGATTTTGGTTTGCCCATATGGTGATGCACTTGGTGGTTGTTACATCATCCACACATTTTGAGATGTAGTCCGTGACTGACTCTGTGTATGTATCCAGGTCAATGTGGTTGTCTATCATGGCTGCCTGTCTGAACACTGACCAGTCCGTGCACTTGAAGCAGTGTTGCACAGCTGAGACTGCTCCCTCAGGCCATAGCCTTATTTGTTTTCTAGCTGGTTTTCAGTAGTGATCTATATGCAGGAACCAGCATGGTGGTTAGGTGGTCAGAGCTACCTAGATGTGGATAAGGTGCTGATTGCTTGATGTTGGTATACACCTTATCCAGTGTATTTACCCCTCTCATGGCAAAGTCCACATGTTAGTGGTAATGGGGTAATACTGACTTTAAGTTGGCCAGGTTAAAGTCTGGGTTGCTGTTTTGAACATCACTTATAGACTGATAGACAGTAGACAGTGTTTCACTGGTGTTTGCATTGGGTGGAATGCAGACTGCTGTAATACATACTCCACTGAACACTCTAGGCAAGTAGAATAGTCTGCATTTTAAGGACAGAAATTCAATGTTCGCAAAGCAGAAAGAGTTAACCACTTCACAGTTACTGCACCAGCTGTTATTTACATATATACACACTCCACCTCCTCGAGACTTGCCATAGAGTGATTGGATTCTGTCTGCTCTGAATAATGTCACACCCTCTACATTAACTATGCTTTCACTGATATTAGGATTAAGCCATGTTTCAGTAAATGCAAATAGATAGCTGTTTCTCATCTTGTTTTGTGAAGAGAGTTCCAGTCTTAAGTAATCCATCTTGCTTTCAAGTGAGCGTACATTTGCCAACAGAATGGAAAGCAGTGCAGACCTGTGAGGGTTAAATTTTAATCTGGCTGAAATCGTGCTCTGGTGCCTCTTTTTCTTTATCTGATGCATCTTTTCCTTTTTAAGTGTCTGCCAGGAGCCATGAACATGTGATTAGCCAAATGTTTACATTCCTGTCCATGATCAAGCAAAATACCCAGCTGTAGAAGTTCCTGTAGTATGTTAGGCCTTGCTGGCCTCTCTGCAAACAGCTGCTCAAACAAGCAGCACTGTGAGATTTTAGATACAATTTCTAACTGTTTAGTTCCAATTTCTAACAGTTTCACTGCATTGTAGCTTAACATAACTTCATTTCCTTCCTCTGTAATTGATTTTCCTGAAGTTTCTGATGAAAAAGAAGACAAATAATGCACTTTCCTGACCGGATCTGAAGCAGCTGCTGCCACACAGAGCACCACCATTTTATTTATTTATTTATTTATTTGTTGATTATGGCTCCTGAACTTGACTACATATCTACACCCAGGATCTCACTCATCAAAATTTTTAGGTGAGTCATAAGCCCCCCCCCCACGCAAATAACTTGTATGTATGTATGTATGTATGTATGTACGTAAGTATGTATTACTGCATGATTCTGCAGCTGTGCATCTTAATATTCATCTTTGACAAGAGCTTACTTTCTCTGCATAGAGCTGGTCTGGTGTAACTTGGCACATTGCGTGTTTAAGCTGTTGGACATATTTTTTTATGATTTCTTAATTGTAATTTGTTCTATTATTCAGTAATGGCAGTTCCCTCATTTTTGTCACTGGTAGCCTTGTTTCCATTGCTCTTGCAACTTGCTTTTCTCTGCACAGAAGTAGAATGCAAGAAAACATTCCAGTTTTAACCTCTTACATTTGCATACATCTACAAAATATTGGCCAGTTTGACTGTTTTAAAGGAGACAAGATGCTACATGCTGCTGCTGCTGTTGCACACTATGTGCTCCCAAGATTCTGTGTGCTGCTGCTGGTATAATGGTCCCTCCTTCCAAGATTCTGTGTGCTGCTGTTGGCGTACGCTTTGTCCTCCCAAGATTCTGTCTGCTGCTGGTTCATCCTTTCTTTTTTCAAGACGGTGTGTGCTCTATCTTGTGCAGACTTACTCCTCTCAAGATTCTATGAGCTGCTGCTGGTACAATGCTCACTCATTCCAAGATTCTGTGTGCTGCTGCTGGTACAATGCTCACTCATTCCAAGATTCTGTGTGCTGCTGCTGGTGCACACTTTGTCCTCCCAAGATCTTGTCTGCTGCTGTTGGCTCATGCTTCCTTTTCCCAAGATTATATGTGCTGCATCTAGTGCACTCTTACTCCTGCCAACATTCTATGATCTGTGCTGGTACATGCTCACTCCTCCCAAGATTCTATGTGCTGCTACTGGTGCATGTCGCTCCTTCCAAGATTGTATGAGCTCCTGCTGGTACATGCTCACTTTTCCTTACATTATATGTCCTGCTGTTGGTGCATGTTCAGTCCTCCCAAGATTCTATGTGCTGCTACTGGTGCATGTCACTCCTTCCAAGATTCTATAAGCTCCTGCTGGTACATGCTCATTTTTCCCAACATTCTATGTGCTGCTGTTGGTGCATGTTCAGTCCTCCCAAGATTCCATGTGCTACTGTTGGTACATGCTCACTCCTCCCAAGATAATATATGCTGCTGCTTGTGCACACCTGTTCCTTCTAAGATTCTATGTGCTGCTGTTGGTGCATGCTCAGTCCTCCCAAGATTCTATGTGCTGCTGTTGGTACATCCTCACTCCTCCCAAGATAATATATGCTGCTGCTTGTGCACACCTATTCCTTCTAAGATTCTATGTGCTGCTGTTGGTGCATGCTCAGTCCTCCCAAGATTCTATGTGTTACTGTTGGTACATGCTCACTCCTCCCAAGATAATATATGCTGCTGCTTGTGCACACCTGTTCCTTCTAAGATTCTATGTGCTGCTATTGGTGCATGCTCAGTTCTCCCAAGATTCTATGTGTTACTGTTGGTACATGCTCACTCCTCCCAAGATAATATATGCTGCTGCTTGTGCACACCTGTTCCTTCTAGGTTTCTATGTGCTGCTGTTGGTACATGCTCAGTCCTCCCAAGATTCTATGTGTTACTGTTGGTACATGATCACTCTTCCAAAGATAATATATGCTGCTGCTTGTGCACACCTGTTCCTTCTAAGATTCTATGTGTTGCTGTTGGTGCATGCTCAGTCCTCCCAAGATTCTATGTGTTACTGTTGGTACATGCTCACTCCTCCCAAGATAATATATGCTGCTGCTTGTGCACACCTGTTCCTTCTAGGTTTCTATGTGCTGCTGTTGGTACATGCTCAGTCCTCCCAAGATTCTATGTGTTACTGTTGGTACATGATCACTCTTCCAAAGATAATATATGCTGCTGCTTGTGCACACCTGTTCCTTCTAAGATTCTATGTGTTGCTGTTGGTGCATGCTCAGTCCTCCCAAGATTCTATGTGTTACTGTTGGTACATGCTCACTCCTCCCAAGATAATATATGCTGCTGCTTGTGCACACCTGTTCCTTCTAAGTTTCTATGTGTTGCTGTTGGTGCATGCTCAGTCCTCCCATGCTCAGTCCTCCCAAGATTCTATGTGTTACTGTTGGTACATGCTCACTCCTCCCAAGATAATATATGCTGCTGCTTGTGCACACCTATTCCTTCTAAGATTCTATGTGCTGCTGTTGGTGCATGCTCAGTCCTCCCAAGATTCTATGTGTTACTGTTGGTACATGCTCACTCCTCCCAAGATAATATACTGCTTTGGGTGCATGCTCAGTTCTCCCCAATTCTATGTGTACTGTTTTGGTACATGCTCACTCCTCCCAAGATATGTTCCTTCTAGGTTTCTATGTGCTGCTGTTGGTACATGCTCAGTCCTCCCAAGATTCTATGTGTTACTGTTGGTACATGATCACTCTTCCAAAGATAATATATGCTGCTGCTTGTGCACACCTGTTCCTTCTAAGATTCTATGTGTTGCTGTTGGTGCATGCTCAGTCCTCCCAAGATTCTATGTGTTACTGTTGGTACATGCTCACTTCTCCAAAGACAATATATGCTGCTGCTGGTGCCCACCTGTTCCTTCTAAGATTCTACATGCTGCTGCTGGTGCATGCTCATTCCTCCCATGTGGTGAAAAGAAGTAATGATTTGATCTGTCACAAAACTATATTATTGCACAGGAACCTATATTGGATCAAAGTATTACTTTACTTTTTAGCAATAATCATATGTTATGATTCTCCTGTGGTATACCATGCTTCCACTTCTGGATTTCCAAGTACCTGAATGAGAACTGTTTCACATCTTAACACTGAAAAAGTTAAAGAAGCCATTTTCTTTTAAAAATTGAAATGTGAAATTTATGTGGCTGTCTGTGACTTCAACCTAATTTTATGGAAAGTGATAATCTGTCCTTTTAAGCCATTTGCACTGAATGTTTTCAAGTGTTCCTCAGTTATACTGTGAAATGCAAAGTTGCAAAACCTGAATGAGCTGCATAAATGCTAAAAATAATGCATGAAATACAGAAAATTTAAATTCAGGTGTTTTTTACAAGAGGGCCAAGTCACCTGGACCCATGAAGGGGGCCAAGACCCTTTCCCCACCAACTCAAAGATGGGAGAAATCTCCCTAAAAAGGAAATCAGTGCTGGTGCATACTAAGCACCAACAGTGATTTCCTATAGAAAACAGTGATCAGCATTGTGTTCTTTGGCTTTTGGGACTTTTGGTAGTAGAAACTTGAGGTATGCCACCAGTAGAAATATAAAATTTCTCATGGTACACATATATATATATATATATATACATACACACATATATATATATATATATATATATATATATATATATATATATATATATATATATATATATATAGATATATATATATATATATAGATATATATATATATATATATACATACATATATATATATATATATATATATATATATATATATATATATATATATATATACACACATATATGGTTATGCATTTATCTATATGTAATCACTAATCACTGCACCTAAGGTGTTGAGATGTGCAGCTGAAAACCTGGGATGGGTGTAATCTAAAATATAAGAGAATAGTTTAGCTTTCTAGTAAAACTTCCAAGTTCTGAAGGATGACTTAGAAACATCTGACTATGCTATACTTTGCTACGGTTAAAAGATCGACTGGGAACATAGGCGAACATTAGGCTTACAGAGCTGGTTGCAAAATACTGCTTTATCTATACCTTCTGAGAAGGTGGACTTCCTGTATAGGTTCATGAGTAAAAGGGACATGGGTACTGCCTTTTTTAAGTATTTATTTATTTTTTCTGTGTCTCTTTGTTTACTCCTAGTAAGAAGAGCCATCACTTTAAAGGCTAACCTGGATGACTACAGATTTGGCAATTCACTGACATATGAAATGTTAGCACCACCTCTATTTTTTTTTTACTAGTGTTTACTAGGAGTTTGATAATACAGATCCTGGCCACACACACACACACACACACACACACACACACACACACACACACACACACACACACACACACACACACACACATATTCTTTGCTCTCCTACATTCAAACTAATGGACATGAAATTAAGCTGGTTGACTTGCAGCATTTTAAATTAATTCTAAATAGCAGTATACAGTCCCCAAGATTCACTTTTCTTCCATGCAGGACTAGCTTAGTCCTGCACGGAAGCGGACATTTAGGAGCAGCATGGCGACGCACCATGCATATTAATGAAGACGCTCTGCCTGAGCTCCTAAACAGACACGGAGCATGTACGAGTGCAGGGGACATGTCTGAGAGTAGAGTTCTCAGAATATACATGGCCCCTACAGTCAAGAACAGCAATTTAGCAATAAGAATGAGAGAGACCACTTATAGGTGTTTGCATACCCCCAGCAACATCCCTCCAAGTTTATAAGAGCAATAGGTAAAATATAAAATATAAACAAGCTAATTTTTTTTATCAAACAGATAAAATTTAACCGTAGGTGCACGGGTTTGCCCATTGCTTAGCTACGTATACTGCAGCTTAAATGGCAGAAGAGGATAAATACCAAGATGTATGCAAATGAAGCAGTACTGCAATAGTGTAGTTGGCACAGCATTCGCCTCATGAGCAGTCATTCCTGGTTCGAGTCTCACGCCAGTACATTCCATTTTCCATGTCAAATCACTTTATGAACAATATTTTTTGTTGCATAACCTACTAAATAACATATATTTGTGAACTGGAGTACTGCATTAAATGCAGATGTGAGGTGTCATTGTGATAATGTAAAATCCACAGATAAACACAAGTGCCCCATACAGTATATGTACACATGAGTCAGGGATACAAATCGTAGGTACAATGTGTAAAGAATGATAAATCCATAGAGTGTCCAAATCCACCACCTTCCCAAGAACCATTTTACATTTCTGTCTAAATTAGTGCAGGGGTAAGTGGGAGTAAGCACTATTAAGCAGTAGTAAGTGGGAATAAGCATATTTAAGCAGTAATAAGAGAGGTTAAGCCCGTGTGTGCGAGGGTAAACAATGCGTATACAGGTTAAGCAATACTGAAGCTAACTCTCTGTAAGCATATTTAACAGGAGGTTAGCATTGCTTACCGTCACTTAAACCTGCTTACAATTGCTTAAAAGTGCCTTAATCACTCTGTATCCAACAGCCGCTGTTCTTGAAGAAACAAAATAAACAGCCCTTTAACCCAGGATCCTGTACACTATAGTCACAGGAGTTAACCACTAAGCCATCACAGCAGTATATAAGCCTGAGGTATCATCAAACAGATAGGAAAATCAAACTTAACATGTGAAAGGAATCTATATGCAGTTTTATGTTGTATAACCTACTACGTAACATAAATATGTGAACTGGAGTACTGCATTAAGTCCAGATGTGAGGTGTCATTGTAATAAAATGTTGAAATCCCCTAATAAATACAAGGACCCCATACAGTGTATTTACACATGAATCATAGGTTCATAGATTAGTACTAGGCTAACTGCTCTTGTGAGCCATTTTAAGCCTAGCCAATTATCCCTTCTGAGACTCAAACCCTGCATGTTGTGGTTGTAAGGCAAACACCTTAATCATTAGGCCACCCTCATCGATACCCAACACATATATAACATGTAATGAATAATAAATCAATACCAAACAGCAAATAGTATGCAAATTAAAAATTAAGCAATGCAAAGCATTGCACAGCCCAGCTTACTAGGTGTAAGCAATGTGTAGGCCAGCTAAATCAGTTTACCCATTGGTATACCCCTTTAAGCAATGCCAACCTTAGGTAAGCAGGTTTGCCCATAGCTTAGCATTTTCAAAACCGTCCAATCATGGCAAAGTGTGGGAAATCAGCCCTTTTTAAACCCAACAGGCAGGAATACATCTCATAACTGGTTGCAGCTTCATCCTGTAGGCATTATGACTGGTATGGGGGAGGGAGTGCATTTTCGGGCGCAGTGCTGGGGCATCCAAGAGTCCAGAGTCATGGCAGGATTCCTTGTTAAAGACCATGACCAGAGACTGCTGCAGGGCCAGTACCAGGGTTCCCAATATAAAGCAGAAGCCTGGGACTATCTCGCCCCTGACCTCACCAATATCACTGGCATACCTCGAACTGGTGATCAGGTCAGGCATCACTATGCTGATCTGAAGTGGAAAAAGAGGGATCTCTTGGATCAGTGGATCCAACTAGGAGGACGGGTGATGTCCCAGTCATGTGTAATTATCAGTCCACTACCTGTTTAATAATTGCCAGCTCATGTATATTATGGATAGGTATAGCTAAATATTCCTCTTATGTCTTTGACAGTGGCAGATGAGTGGGCTGCAAACCAGGAAGCCCATGCCTGTAGATTGCAGTGGTTGCGTTGTGAGGCAGGTTAGTAATATTCTTGCATGTACTGTCATAGGAAATAAATCTAAAAGTAGTAGTAAGTTAATTGGCTGTATAAAAGCTGTATTATTTAAGGCATGTACTGCATACACCAGAGAATATGGTAGGAAGAGTCTCATATAGGTTGTATGTAAATAAAAAGATAACAGCTTGACAATAAAGGTCTAACTACTGGACTGCATGTGTTTACTCTGGTATCATATGGTAATGTAGAGTTGCAATCTCTTAATAGTACTGTTGTATTAAGCACTGTTACCCACACTGTGCTACATAAATAAAATGTGTAGGAATGTCTGTATATGACTATTGTAATCACAAGAGGTCATATTGCACAGCTGAGAGAGACTTAGACAGAAAACAGTGAAAAGACAGACAACATAATCCAAATAGCACACTCAACTGAGATGTGAAGTGTTGTATTTTTAGCACACACAGCCAAGGCTCAAATCCTAGGAGTGGTAGTAAGTTGTATGCAGAATCATCCCTCACAACTGTACAGATATGCCCAGAATGTCCAGTTAATTGTCCCATATCCGCTGCCTGTCACCCTGTCCCACTGGCATATCAGTGAGATGATCCCAGATGTTTAGGCAGCAAATAATGAAATACAACTGATTGTCAGACATCTATAAGAACACACCTGTCACTCTAGCAACTCCCCAAAATGTTATGAGAGTAATAAGTCAAGTATGTCCCATCTCTACCCCCATGTTGTGAAGCTGTGACCAGAGTTTGTGCAGTAATAGAGTGAGACGTATGTGCATAATACTAATGTGGAATCTGGTAATATGTGTGGCAGCATTCAGGTAGCACTAACAAACATTTCCCCCTCAGGTCTGTCAGATATGAAAACTGTGCCTAGAAATAAAAGAGTAAAATCCTGGGCTGGCACAGTTTACTCTGGTATTGTATGGCATTGTTAGTGTTGCAGTTTCTCTGAATAATAAGGTATTACTCATCACTATCACCCACACTGTGCTAAATAATAAAACTGTTGAGGAAATCCTGTATAAGAGTGTTGTAATTACAAGGTCAGATTGTAAAACCACAGGAGACGTATAGACAGAAATGAGAGAAAAGATGCACAGTAATATCTGTATAGCACACCCAACTGTGATTGACACTGTTTTATTTTTAGCAGACAGTTTGAATCCTGGGAGTGGTAGTAAGCTGTGTGCAGAATCATACTCCACAAGTGTCCAGAATTGTCCAGAATGTCCAGTTAATCGGCCCATATCTGCTGGCTATTACCCTGTCCCCGTGGCATATCAGCGTGCTAATCTCTGACATGTAGGCAGCATTTCATGTCATATAAACTGACTGTCAGGCCTGTACATATTTGGAAAATGTCAATGAAAAACAACCTGTCATTGTACAACTCATCAAAGGTTTAAGAGGGCAATAGTCAAAATATGTCCCGGTTCACCTGCATGTGGTCAAGACATGCCCAGAGTGTGTGCAATAAGAGATGGAGAGGTATGTGCATAACATCAACCTGGAATCTGGGAATATGTGTAGAAATAGTTAGGTAGTATTAACAAACAATACCTCACAGGTATACCAGGTAAGAGGTGTATACCGCAGGTAAAACTCAGTTCATGTATATAGTTGTCTACATCCATACCACTGTCCAAAGTTAAGTCCATAGGGTAGTGTACTAATACCTGTAAGGTACAGATCACAGCACTGACTAGGAAATTAATGAGAACTACAGGAATATACTAGTTGTTAATTGACATATTCCCCCCACTATATCTGCAACAATAAACTAAATACACAACTCAATCGGTATGTGCTCCATTAAATCTACTGTTGGGACATATGACCTATTGTTTGATAAATATTTAAAATTATTTCCATGCATGTGCCATGTTGAAATACTCCAAGATTGGTGGCATGTTGCCATCAAAGTGCCTGCATGCTGTTGTAATGACCACTGTGGTTCCATATATGCATGTGTTCTGTTTGCTATGCAACTGTTCCATATCTGGTGTTTTGGGTTAATGGAAATATCTATAGATGCTGTTATACCTAATCCTGGAATGTGTTGACTATTACTAACCCACATATGTTGTAAAACTAGAAACACCATAGCATGTTTGGGAAGGCCGGTCCCACCGGGCCCACCTGTCCCACTTCATCTGGCTGTGGCATCTGGCACCAGCAAATCTGGGGCCCACCCCGGGACCTCCTCGTCCGCTGGTCCTGCACCAACGTTGGGTGGAACCACCTCAGGGGATGGGGCATGCCCCCCCCTGGGAGCGGGCATAGACAGGACATTGTCACCAGTCGCCAGGACTGGGGCGTGGTGCGTAGCGAGCTCCGCAGGGAGTTTGAAGATCTGCTACACCAACTTAAGGGCCGCGTGTTGCAACTAGAGGGTCAGCTTGCCCTCCTACTCAGCCCCAGCACAGCCACCTTCGGGGCCGTGAAGGTGCAGTGGTGACTGCCCATGGGTGGGGACCTCAGTCCCACTGTTTCCACTAGGGGGCTCATGGACTTCCGATTTCCAAACGCCCCTCCCCATCCAAGGTGTTTACCCCCCACATGTGTCATATACCACCCCTGTATGCTGTCTTGTCTGTCTTTGTCTGTTATCATACCCAACCTACCTCCCCAAATATACCTACTATCCCTCCCCAACATCCCACTCTCACCTGAAAAAAAAAGGGCAGTCTGTTCCCCGCAAAAAATCTCACCCCATACATAGCTGTCCATTTCACACGTGTCCACTGGACACATGTAATCTGGTATAATTGGCTTCACAACATATTATTGTTGTCCTCACCCCTCTCTCAGGGGTATGAGTGTCCAAATCAACCTCCAAATCAGTGTATATGCACAGCTTTTGCTGTAGAAGAAATGGGCAGCTATGGACCTTCCCTACACCCATCCTGCACATCCCTAGCTATTTTCCCTACTGTCTTTCCCTCTTTGTGCCCCTTTTTCACCACTTTCCTATCAACCCTTTTTCATTTCTTTTAAAGAAATTAGTGCGGGTGTAAGCGGGAGTAAGCACTTTTAAGCAGCAGAAAGCGGGTTTAAGCCTGTTTGCACAGGGGTAAGCAATGCCTACACAGGTTAAGCAAATGAGAAGCTAAATCACTATAAGAAACTGTAACCAGAAGTTAGCATTGCTTACTGTCACGCAAACCTGCACAAACCTGCTTACAACTGCTTAAAGTGCCTTAATTACTCTGTATCCAACAGCCCTTGTTCTGCCCAGCAATAAAATAAACAGCCTCTGCAAGGCTCGGACCCGCAACCCTGGGCACCATAGCAAATGTGATTTACCACTAAGCCATGTCAGATATACATAGCCCTGATGTTTTCACAAACATATCAGCCAGCACAGTCATTCAACAGTACAGAAAATGTATTTATATATGTAGATGTGTGTGAGTGTGTGTGTGTGTGTGTGTGTGTGTGTGTGTGTGTGTGTGTGTGTGTGTGTGTGTGTGTGTGTGTGTGTGTGTGTGTATATATATATATATATATATATATATATATATATATATATATGTATGTATACACACATACATACATACATATGCATACATCTATAGATATATATGTCTACTGGACCCCACACAGTTCGGGTTTGTAAAAGGCAGATCATGTGTCCTAAACCTGATAGACTTCTTTGAAGCAGTCACCAAAGTTCACGCAGCCTATCTAGATCTTGCCAAGGCTTTCAACACCATCCCCCCTCTGGAATTATAGATAAACTCACTAAACTAGGTATAAATCCCTATGTCACAGAATGGGTTGCCAACTGGCTCACTGACAGAACCCACACTGTGAAAGTAGCAGACTCCAAATCTGACTTCAGACCAGTGATAAGTGGAGTAGCACAGGGTTCAGTCCTGGGTCCTCTCCTGTTTGGTATATACTTCTCTGAAGTACAGGCTAACACAGAAAGTCTTTGGCTGCTAAAGTACAGGCTAACACAGAAAGTCTTTGGCTGCTAACTAGGAGCCATAATCAAAACTCCTAACGATGTGGACATCCTACAAAAGGGCCTCACTGAGACAGATGCCTGGTGTCAAAGCCATGGCCTCAAGCTCAATGCCAAAAAGTGCATTGTCATCCCCTTTGGTAAAAACTCTGTACCCATGAACTACAACATAGGCAGTAGTATACTTAATACCGAAAGTGTGATAAGAGACCTTCGGACACAGGTGGACAGTAGTTTCTCCTTTGATAATCACATCGCCACAGTAGTCAGGAAATCCTTCTACGTGGCACACCTCATCACAAAAGGTTTCTCATCCAGAAAAAAAGAGGTAATTGTCCCCTTCTACTCATCACTCATTAGACCCATTATAGAGTACAATGCCTCTTTTGGTATGTACCTCACAAGACATCTACAACAACTGGAAAGGCCACAGAAATACCTCACAAAGAGGATTACTGGCCTCAAACAGATGCCCTTCGCATACCATCTCAAAAAACTCCAGCTTTACGCATATCGCCTACTCAGATGTGATCTCTGCCTAACATACAAAGCTATGGCAAACCCAGAGCTGTTGGACATGCTCCACTTAAAGAAGTCCCAATCCCTCCGAGCTACACACTCTAGGGACCTAAACCTTGTCACCACAATAAACAGAACATGCCAGAGGGATAGATTCCTGTCCCAGAGACTTTCCATACTCTGGAATAAACTACCTATCTATATCAAACAAAGCTCCTCATTAGTACTCTTCAAGAAAAATCTTGATGATTGGATGGGAAATAGGAAATTCACCCTGAGGATCACTTCTGTGGCTCTGCTCGACAGTGGCACAGGAAAGTAATTTTCTTGGGTGGCAAAAGCCAGGGTACCATTTTGGCTGGGCTTGTATAGGCCCAAGGGCCAATAGCCTAGTACCTACCTATGAACCTATATACATCTAGAGAGAGCAATATATATATATATATATATATATATATATATATATATATATATATATATATATATATATATATATATATATATATATATATATATATATATATATATATATATATATATATATGTATAGGTTCATAGTCTAGTACTAAGCTAACTGCCCTTGTGAGCCATTTTAAGCCTAGCCAATTATCCCTTGTGAGACTCAAACCCTGCACATTGTGTTTGTAAAGCAACCACCTCAGCCATTAAGCCACCCTCCCAATGACGACATATATATATATATATATATATATATATATATATATATATATATATATATATATATATATATATATATATATATATAAAATAAAAGAGAACATAACAAATACATATATGACCAAAAGCACCATTAATGGGGGTGAGGGGGCCCAAGCTAAATATGTCTTGTAAGTATTGATATCACCACACAGTGAAACAGACCTGCCCTGCAATACAATACCAACTGCTGCAAGTCCCATACCCAAGACCTGACACAACATGGGCACAAAACGTTAACAGTAATCCATCCCACCGGTATGATGTCAGGATGGTATCAATAACATATCCTGCAGTACAGTCTGGCTACCATAGGGAATAAACAATGTGGAAGCAATAAACATTCCAAAGATACACATGTTTAGAGGGAACAGCCAGTATTCTTACAGTTTCCACCTTATCAGATGGACAGTGTATGAGTCACCCATATAAAAGACAATTATTGCCTGAAACATATACCCACAGAGAAGTCAAAGGATATGACACACACAGGTTTTCATACATAAGAAAGTTTTATTTGTGTACTATTACATTTGTATATGCCATGTCATATAGCTGTTTAGACTTTGAAATACATACAGATTAATGCAACTCTTAAGCAGATCATTTAATACAATAATCTGAAAGCATAACATATGTTGCTGTCCAGGCCAAGGCCTTCAAGTAGTACAACAGTAAAGACAGACTGGGCCACAGGATAACAATCAATCAACAGTAAGTAATGCAGATGTATAGTCCAGCAGTCTCTAACTACACTCTGTACTCAATTCCTAGGAGGAAAAGACTTAAGCTGACACAATGGGATGTATATGTTACATAATGCATAACTGAAATCATCACAATCACACTGACAAACAGAACAGTCTGTATGGCATTAAGCAGTAGGCCAGCAATGTTCCCAAGGTGAAATGTATGGTAATGTACTGCCATATACCTTAAGGCAGTTTACTACTGATATCCCTCACATGTTGTATCAGGCTAGGTTATTTATGGTGCTATCCCCCCCATAGACTGACTTACAGGGGCATATAACACTGTTATATACACTGACTTCTGGACTGCCGAAGGGCACACATGTTTTGTGCAGCTGAAGTCCACATATATATGGACCACTACCCCACAGTATGTGTGCGGGCCACAACAACCCTGGAGTGATGGCAGGAATGGCAGCATGACATAATCACAGGCCACTACATAACAACCCCTTACTGCATGTCATATGGACAAAGCCTGGTATTTAGGTGGAGGACAGAGGCCGGAACACAGGCCCATATGTGAAATAGTGTCATACACTGAGTACATTGCTGGTGTCACAGGATCGTCTGCAACATACCCTTAGTCAGGAATATGAAGTCAGAAACACAAATTGATGTAGCCATGTACTGATAGCACTCAACACACACACTGCCAGTGATATATCTGACACAAACCTGTGTGGTGGACAGACAAATCATAACAAGCACACCTCTGGCCATCATGTGGATAGGCCCACAGTTGAGAGCTATGCAGACAGACTGCATTCCATGTTAAACTAGTATTCACACACAAACCCTGTAACACTGGTGCTATACAATGCATATAACAACACTACTCAAACACTGTCTGTAGTTCTGGAACCTTTTACAAATATGCAGCTGGCCTGAGTCTGCAAGTCCACTTGTAAGAAGTATTGCTACCTGCCATCTGTAGCACTGCTGCCCACACACTGGAAGGATGTCCACCATACAGGAAAGGTAAAGCGACCATGCCCACACGATGTAGGGATTTATAGTAGTGGGTTGTCATGACAGTGGTAATTGGAAGTACTACACAGCATGCTGCATGCAGGTAGCAAGTGGAAGACACTGGTTGGTGCAGAGGCCATTACCTGATCATGTGCATCACCTACAAAATCCATGCTGCAATCTATTCAAAGCAGCTCAATCCATTTACTGGAGAGAGAGAATTAGATAGAGAGAGAGAAAGATAGAGAGCTAAAGGCAAAAAAAAAAAAAAAAAAAAAAAAACATCCAGCAAACTATCCAGAACAATTATCATTCCCACAATAGGTATGTGAAGTATATATACATGCACTGATAATAGGTATGTGAAGTATATATGCATGTAACTGACTGTAGTACTTGGTCCATAATAATGGGATAGATGATGTGGAATGATTTATATGTACCATCAAGTGTTGTTGTTGTAATAATGTCCAGCTGAACAACTGCTATGGACAATAGTGTCTGTCCCTGTGGGTAGTGGGCCATACCAGTCAACTGTGCAGAGCAGCACTGACTGATAATGTAAGCCATCATAGTGTGTGTTGTGTAATGGAAAACATATATTACTGTGGCTAATAGCTGGTGGTGGAAGTAACGCCATTATGATTGACACATGGGTTACAGAGCCCACCACATGCAGGAAACTCAAGTTAACATGTAATGTAGCATGCTGAAATGCCATAGGTGTGTAATAGGCTTACCTGCAATCTGCCCCTATACATATCCCTTAATGTTAGGCTGTGCCCACACGTGGCACCTGTCTGTGTTGTAGCAAGGCAGAACAATGCGGATATGCAGGAAGGAAAGTTAGAGAGTGTGGACCTGATGTCTGAATGTACCCTATATGTATATTTATATATCTAATATATGTATGTATGTCTACAGATATACAGACACCTATATGTGTATATATGTATATATATATATATATATATATATATATATATATATATATATATATAACACATATATACAACTCATAATATATATCTACACATATATATGTGTGTGTGTGTGTCTCTACATATATACAAATGCACACACATATGTATATAAATACATGTCCCCTAGTTTCACATCACAGTGCTGCATGCTATGTGTGAGGGAAAATCACACATATCAATACACACACACACACACACACACACACACACACACACATACATATACATATATATATATATATATATATATATATATATATATATATATATATATACAGCAGTAAGTGTGTGTAACATGGATGGTTATATCACTTGTGAACCCCTTGTTGGGACCACATTGCCCTTGTCTGTGAAGGTGGGATTGGGAATTTGGGGAAGGATAGCAGGTATATTTTTGGAGGTGGGTTGCGTTGGTAGATAGAGGAGACAGCCTACAGGGGTGGTATAAGACACATGTGGTGGGTAAACACCCAGGATGGTAAGTGTCATTTGTGATGTGGAAGCCCCATGAGCCCCCATATGGAAACAATGGGAACAAGGCCCCCACCCATTGCCAGTTGCAACATCAGCTTCACGGCCCTGAAGGTGCCTGAGGTAGAGAATGAGCAGGAGGAGCATGTGGACCCTGTGAGTGTGTACTGTGGGCCTCAAGGTGCTGTAGCACATTCCTCAAGTCTCTGTGGCGCTCCCTATGCACCAAACCCTGGACCTGACCTCGCGTGACAGGATCATGTGTGTGTGTGCCCCCAGGGTGGGGGGACACCTTCCCTTGAGGTGTTTCCACCTGAAGGTAGTGCAGGACCAGTAGATGAGGAGGCCCCAGGGTGGGTCCCACATGTGATGTGGCCTGGTAACATGGCTAGATGAGGTGAGAGAGGTGGTTCTGCTGGCAACTGTTCCCTAAACATGCTATTGTGTCACTGTTATAGAACATACATGGGTAGTAATAGTCCACACATTCCCAGATCATGTCCAACAGCATGCATAGATATCCCCAATAACACATAACAACAGATGTGCAGCAATCACATAGCAAACAGACCACATGCATATATGGAACCATAGTGGCCCTTACAATGGCATGCAGGTGATGTTGTCCGTAACAGGCCGACAATGATAATGACAACACAGGGAACATGGCTACAAATACATAGCACAAAGTGTGGTATAACTCAAAATATGTCCCAATGGTAGGTATGCTGCAACCATACCTATTGAGTTGTGTGATCAGGTTGTTGTTGCAGATATGGTGGGGAGGAGACAGAGATGTGTATTAAGAACTATGGTAAACTTGCTGTATGAGTTGCTCAGACCTGTTTTCATCTTTATGTCTTTCAGGCAAGATATTGCATGGCAGACTACCTGTCTATTCAGTGGACGAAAATGAGGTCATCATCACACACCTGGTACAGCATTACAAGGTGTGGTTCAGCAGAACAGCCCATGAGCAGCAGGAGCGGACCGCCCTGTGGAACGATCTTGTCCACAGGGTCAATGATGTTGCCCTGCATAACCGCAGTTATGAGCAGGTCCGGCATCATTGCAGTGACCTACTTCACAATGCCCGTCAGTGTGCTGCTTCAGTCTGGGGGATCACCTTGCAACAGGTGGGGGCATGCCATCCATCCCCCGACATGTGTTGAGGAGCTCCTTGCCAGCCTGGTGGCACCTGCCCGCCCTCCCACACAACAACTGGTGGAGACTATAGTGGAGGTGGGATGCCACCCACACACCGGCAGAGGAGCATGCAGGTAAGGTCACAGGGCACATCAGAAGACCACTGTTGTGTATTCATCCGCATCTGTACAGGTAGATATTGCATATGTGAGATGACATATATATTGTCTGTTGCTGTGTAGTAGCAATAAACAGATGTGCATAAGCTGTAGTATTGTGGACTTGTACTGTTGATGTGCTGTAATGCTGCACCCACCCTGTACCAATGCCAGAGCTGTGGCTATGGACATTACATCTCTCAAACACTTATGTAGGTCCCTCTGGTATACCTCCAAGGCAGCAACCTGTCACTGGTGCGTATGTTTTTTGTTCAGGCTTGCCAATACACCAGTCATGTTATGGCTATGGTATATTCCATGCACACATTTAGCACCCCTGCCTATAATGCATGCTGTACATGTTCACATATTGTTGCTGTTAACTGCACTGCATCACAGTGGTGACCATGATGGTGTATCTGAAGGGTATGTCAGACTCCTGCAATACAACTAACATCCTGTCATTGCAAAATGTGTCCACAGAGATGAACATAATGGTGGGACAAATGGCCTAAAGTAGTGAAGTGTGAAACATCACCCTTATACAGTGCTACAACAATGTATATACTGGTATTACAATGGCAGCTGTTACAGATCTACACTATGGCATATCATACTACTACAGTCCATAACCCTTAAAACCTGCAATATGGTCCCAACATGAGCAATGAGTGTGTAATATGAAATCGTAGGTTAGGGCAGCAAATATGGGGAATACATACCTTCACAAGCACTGGAAGCATATGTCTGCACACACTCCAGATAAAATATAGTGGATACAGCTGTTGAGGTACTGACTGCATACATTTGTCATGGAAATGCACCTTCAAGCATGTACACATCCCCAATGTCACACCAAGTATTGGTCTGCTGTCCAAGATGTTTGGCCATCAAATGTGCACACTTACCTGCAACAGAGGCAGCTGTGGCTTGCACACATCTTACATGACATGGTGTGGGCCCCATACCCAACAGGTAGCACCCATGAGCTGGACATGTAGCCATACTTCACCATTGCATATTCCATGGCAAACAGTGCAGACATTCATTTATGTGGCAAGGATGTATGGGACAGGAATGATGTAGGAAATAAACAGATGGCCATCCAAGACAGATGATTTCACATGTAGCAAACTGGTCATGCGGGCTGCCTAGTAACATGCCACAACACTGAGGGGGTTGCAGGAATGTCTAGCAAGTACTGGCTGTGCAGTACCTTTGTCAGCAATTGCCTGGACTCTGCAAACGTTTGGCCTATGGGTTAGGGTAATCAGATGTGACAGTTGTACCACAGGAAACATCAGTCAGGCCTCTCTAGAGGTAGTGTATGCATAACAGAAGAGGTCCCCAAAAGCTCACCTCACCTTAGGCCCACCATCCCCATCTGTACCATGCCGGTGCCAGTGTACACCTGTATGTTTGCCATTCATTAGCTGGGACTAGACTGTTACACATTGTGTTCAGTGTTTAGGACATTGCAAACTGACACACATGTGTAGGCCATAGTTGTCAAGCATCAGCAAAAAGGCTGAAGGTGGGGAGGGGTGTCATCATGACACACCAGTGCACTGCAGCAGGGATCCACAGAATGCTATGAATGGCTTTATCTGCACACAGTCAGGGTCAGGAACTGTGGCAGATGTAACCCTGACTCCACAGCAATAGTGACGGCAGTGTGTGAACTCCAAGGGATGAGCACATGAGTTGACTTTGCAATCATGCAGAGTTGGGAGACATGTGTAGGGCAGACTGACCATATACTGGCAAATGCAGATGGCCCATGCTAGTAAACCCCTGCCAGGAATAGTGATTGCTGTAGTACACATAAAAATAGGTGCAACAAACCATCATGGTAAGGGCATGCACACATATGCACCCATGAAGTGTATGCATCTCAGTCAGCATCAGCACAACTAACAAATTTGTTAGATGCTGCATTTGATTGTACAGGACATATGTCACATATCAAGCTCATGTAATGTTAACATATACAGTAATGCGGTCCCATGGCATATCAAGGAATAAGCTTTCATATCAATAAGGGTGTGTGCACTCCCCATAGCCATGGTAAGGTTTGACAGTTGTCAGTGTAATAGTATCATATTGGTCATACTTGCACCGCTGATGACATCTGTAAATCAGACATCAGGCATTCACAATTGACATCTGTCCACATATCATCCCAGGTATGTGTCGGACAAACACATAGGGGCTGTGAGCATTAGAGAAGACATAACTGACACAGTAATACACTTTCAGCAATAGTGTGTACACCTGTGAGGTATGGTGCACAGTACATGGCAGGGTGCAGTACAGGTGCACAGCAATACTGTGTACATGGGTACAGTGTTTTCAAGGGGAAGAGGCATCACCTACTAACACAGCCCATGCATCACACACATGTATACTGTTTCTAGCATTGATTTACTATAGCTGCACTGCATGCTGTTGACTACCATATGTTATGCATGTTGACAGATGGGTAATGGGAGGTCTGTGTGTACTATCTTTGTGCAACCTCACCTATATGTGTGTGGGGGGGTGGGGTTATTTTGTCTGTAAGTGCAATCCAGTGGAGTGGAGGGGGTTGATGCATGTAAGATGTGCATGTGTATGTGTGGGTGTCCATGTATGCACATGTGTGATTGTGGGGTTGTTCATACATCAGTACTTCCCTTTGGAATCTTGCAGTACGTGAACATGGACTGACACATGAGACACCAGGAATACTTGTCTGATATGTAATCTCAGGTCAGCTGATAGTATAATAAGGTCTGTAGCATGGAACATGCATTGGGAGGGAAACTAGACACCAGGTATACTGTTAAAATTGCAATCAGCAGAAAGGTGAAAGACTACCCACATATGCAGCACTACAGATGCATTGGGGAATTACAAGACAACACCAGGGAGTGTATCCATATATTACTGTTGTCCACATAATAAGTTAATTGAGTGACAGATCTTGCATCTACTGAGCAATAGTTACATATGACACTCCAGTGTGTGACATTATTGAGTGACCTTAGTAGCCCCTAACATATGGGGGTCATGCTCACGATGTCTGGACATACCAAGGGTGAACACTGGATGGCAGGAGTGAGTCCTTGTAAAACCTACTCCAATCAAGTCAAAGAGGTAATGAAGTAACATGTCATGTTTTGTGATCACTTGTCTAGGCAATTTGTAGTATGATACATTAATGATTGGTATTAATGAGTGTATGTTTCCAAGTGTGATGCAGGATGGTGTACTTATGTGAATAAACTTGAGACGGTCTGTAAACTCAGGGACAGGTAGGTATTATGGTAGAATGTCAGTGTGTGTGTGTGTGTGTGTGTGTGTGTGTGTGTGTGTGTGTGTGTGTGTGTGTGTGTGTGTATGTGTGTGTGTGTGTGTGTGTGTGTGTGTGTGTGTATGTGTGTACTGTTAAGCAATGCCATACAGGTCTGGCAGAAGTGCCACATCTGGTACCACCAGACACATGCTTCAGGCTGTCATAGGGGAACAGGCATGCTTGGAACTGTACACCAGACAGGGTTTGAGGCTGCAGATGGCTGCTTTTTCATCTTTAAGTAACAACATCCATGATCTTGCAGGTGTCCTCCGTGATTATACAGAGGTCATGGATAGATGGCTGGGTGAGATGGTGGGCCTCATTGACTGTTGATTGTCCATGCTAGAGCATGTGGTGGGAGTGGGGTGATGGCCGTGTGGACGTAGG